>NW_027513429.1:86099-196322 GCF_048772815.1 Callospermophilus lateralis
CGTAGAACTACTGTATTTCTGTCAAGTTTAAAAAGAAGCTAGCACAAACCGTTGTTTTGGATTTAGAGTTCGAACTGCATCTCATCAACATAGGAGAAAACGCATTGAAACCTAAAAATTAAAACTGTACCTACAAACGAATGCTACATCCTAGGAGAATGAAACTTGGGCATCCAAGTTTGATTGGTGTACTGCTCATTACTTGAAAGTATCATGAAGGTCGGAAGAAAAAATATATGTTGTGATTTCAGGAGACTGTAGTTTTTTGGCAGCCTAACAACGCCTTTCATTGAGTGACTTATTCGCCAGTCCCTGCTTTAGGCTACATCAAGAGGAAACAAACTTAGAGACAAAGCGTAGAACTACTTTATTGTGTCAAGTTTTTAGAAGCTAGGACAAACGTGTTTGATTTAGTGTTTGAACTACATTTGTCAATATAGGAGAAAACAGAGTGAAACCTAAAAAATTCAAACTGTTACTGCAAACGAATGTTTCAACGTAGGAGAAGGAAACTTGAGCATCCAAGTGGGATTGGTGTACTGATCATTACTTGAAAGTATCATGAAGATTGGATGAAAAAATATATGTTGAGATTTCAGGAGACTCTAGTTTTTGGAAGTTTTGCAACCCTTTCAATATAAGTGTTATTCGCCAGTACCTGCTTTAGGATACATCAAGAGGAAACAAACCTTAGGGACAGAACGTAGAATTACTTTATTTTGTCAAGTTTCAAGAAGCTAGAACAAACCGTGTTTGATTCAGAGTTTGAACTACATTTGTCAATATAGAAGAAAAACAGAGTGAACCTAAAAATTCAAACTGTTACTGCAAAAGAATGATTTCAACATAGGAGAAGGAATCTTGAGCATCCAAGTGGGATTGGTGTACTGATCATTACTTGAAAGTATCATGAAGATTGGATGAAAAAATATATGTTGAGATTTCGGGAGACTCTAGTTTTTGGAAGTTTGGCAACCCCTTTAAATTTAAGTGTTATTCACAGTCCCTGCATTAGGCTACATCAAGAGGAAACAAAACTTAGAGATAGAACGTAGACCTACTGTATTGTGTCAAGTTACAGGAAGCTAGCACAAACCGTGTTTGATTTAGAGTTCAAACAGCATCTGTCAATATAGGAGAAAACAGAGTGAAAACTAAAAATTGAACTGTTAGTAAAAACGACTGCTTCAACCTAGGAGAACGATACTTGGGTATCCAAGTTTGATTGGTGTACTGCTCATTACTTGAAAGTATCATGAAGGTCCGAAGAAAAAAATATATGTTGTGATTTCAGGAGACTGTAGTTTTTTGGCAGCCTAACAACGCCTTTCATTGAGTGAGTTATTCGCCAGTCTCTGCTTAAGGCTACATCAAGAGGAAACAAACCTTAGAGAATAGAACGTAGATCTACTGAATTGTGTCAAGTTTCAAGAAGCTAGCACAAACCGTGTTTGATTTAGAGTTCGAACTGCATCTGTCAATATAGGAGAAAACAGAGTGAAACCTAAAAATTCAAACGGTTCCTGCAAACGAATGCTTCAATCTAGGAGAAACTAAACTTGAGCATCCAAGTGGGATTGGTGTACTGATCATTACGTGAATGTATCATGAAGATTGGATGAAAAAATATATGTTGAGATTTCAGAGACTCTAGTTTTTGGAAGTTTGGCAACCCCTTCAATATAAAGTGTTATTCGCCAGTCCCTGCTTTAGGCTACATCCAGAGGAAACAAACCTTAGAGACAGAACGTAGAAACTACTTTATTTTGTCAAGTTTCAAGAAGCTAGGACAAACCGTGTTTGATTCAGAGTTTGAACTACATTTGTCAATATAGGAAAAAACAGAGTGAAACCTACAAATTCAAACTGTTACTGCAAACGAATGTTTCAACGTAGGAGAAGGAAACTTGAGCATCCAAGTTCGGATTGGTGTACTGTTCATTACTTGAAACTATCATGAAAATTGCATGAAAAAAATATATGTTGAGATTTCAGGAGAGTCTAGTTTTTGGAAGTGTTGGCAACCCCTTTCAATATAAGTGTTCTTCGCCAGTCCGCCATTAGGCTACATCAAGAGGAACAAACCTTAGAGATAGAACGTAGAACTACTGTATTGTGTCAATTTCAAGAAGCTAGCACAAACCGTGTTTGATTTAGAGTTCGAACTGCATCTGTCAGTATAGAGAGAAAACAGAGTGAAACGTAAAAATTCAAACTGTTCCTGCAAACGAATGCTTCAATCTAGGAAGAAGGAAACTGGGGGCATCCAAGTTTGATTGGTGTACTGCTCATTACTTGAAGTTATCATGAATGGTCGGATGAAAAAAATATACATTGAGTTTTCATGAGATGGTAGTTTTTTGGAAGCTTAACAATGCCTTTCATTGAATGAGTTATTCACCAGTCTGTGCTTAAGGCTACATCAAGAGGAAACAAACCTTAGAGATAGAACGTAGAACTACTGTATTGTGTCAAGTTTCAAGAAGCTAGCACAAACCGTGTTTGATTTAGAGTTCGAACTGCATCTGTTAATATAGGAGAAAACAGAGTGAAACCTAAAAATTCAAACTGTTCCTGCAAACGAATGCTTCAACCTAGTAGAACGAAACTTGGGCATCCAAGTGTGGATTGGTTGTACTGCTTATTACTTGAAGTTATCATGAAGGTCGGATGAAAAAATATACATTGAGATTTCAGGAGATGCTGGTTCTTTGGAAGCTTAACAATGCCTTTCATTGAAAGTGTTATTTGCCAGTCTGTGCTTAAGGACTACATCAAGAGGAAACAAACCTTAGGGATAGAACGTAGAACTACTTTATTGTGTCAAGTTTTAAGAAGCTAGGACAAACCGTGTTTGATTTAGAGTTTGAACTACATTTGTCAATATAGGAGAAAACAGAGTGAAACTAAAAATTCAAACTGTTACTGCAAAGGAATGCTTCAACGTGGAGAACAAAACTTGGGCATCGAAGTTTGACTGGTGTACTGCTCATTACTTGAAAGTATCATGAAGGTCGGAAGAAAAAATATATGTTTTGATTTCAGGAGACTGTATTTTTTGGCAGCCTAACAATGCCTTTCACTGAATGTGTTATTCGCAGTCTGTGCTTAATCTACATCAAAGAGGAAAAAAAACCTTAGAGATAGAACGTAGAACTACTGTATTGTGTCAAGTTTCAAGAAGCTAGCACAAACCGTGTTTGATTTAGAGTTCGAACTGCATCTGACAATATAGGAGAAAACAGAGAGAACCTAAAATTCAAACTCTTCTTGCAAACGAATGCTTCAACCTAGTAGAAGGAAACTTGTGCATCCAAATTTGATTGGTGTACTGCACATTACTTGAAATTATCATGAAGGTCGAATGAAAAATATATGATTTGAGATTTCAGGAGATCGTAGTTTTTGAAACTTAACAATGCCTTTCATTGAAAGTGTTATTCGCCAGTCTCTGCGTAAGGCATACATCAAGAGGAAACAAACCTTAGGGATAGAACGTAGAACTACTTTATTGTGTCAAGTTTCAAGAAGCTAGCACAAACCGTGTTTGATTTAGAGTTCGAACTGTAATCTGTAAATATAGAAGAAAAGAGAGTGAAAACTAAAAATTCAAACTGTACTGCAAACGGATGCTTCAACCTAGGAGAACGAAACTTGGGCTTCCAAGTTTGATTGGTGTACTGCTCCATTACTTGAAGCATCATGAAGGTCGGAAAAAAATATATATGTTGTGATTTCAGGAGACTGTAGTTTTTTGGCAGCCTAACAACGCCTTTCATTGAATGAGTTATTCGCCAGTCTGTGCTTAAGGCTACATCAAGAGGAAACAAACCTTAGAGAATAGAACGTAGATCTACTGTATTGTGTCAAGTTTCAAGAAGCTACCACAAACCGTGATTGATTTAGAGTTCGAACTGCATCTGACAATATAGGGAAAACAGGAGTGAAACCTAAAAATTCAAACTGTTCTTGCAAACGAATGCTTCAACCTAGGAGAACGAAACTTGTACATCCAAGTTTGATTGGTGTACTGCTCATTACGTGAAATTATCATGAAGGTCGGATGAAAAAATGTATGTTGAGATTTCAGAGATTGTAGTTTTTGGAAGCTTAAGAATGCCTTTCATTGAAAGTGTTATTCGCCAGTCTCTGCTTAAGGCTACATCAAGAGGAAACAAACCTTAAGGACAGAACGTAGAACTACTTTGTTGTGTCAACTTTCAAGAAGCTAGCACAAACCGTGTTTGATTTACAGTTTGAACTACATTGTCAATATAGGAGAAAACAGAGTAAAACCTAAAATTCAAACTGTTACTGCAAACGAATGCTTCAATGTAGGAGAACGAAACTTGGGCATCCAAGTTTGATTGGTGTACTGCTCATTACTTGAAGTTATCATGAAGGTCGGATGAAAAAATATACATTGAGATTTCAGGAGATGTTTGTTTGTTGGAAGCTTAACAATGCCTTTCATTGAAAGTGTTATTCGCCAGTCTCTGCTTAATGGCTACATCAAGAGGAAACAAACCTTAGAGACAGAACGTAGAACTACATTTTTTGTCAAGTTTCAAGAAGCTAGAACAAACCGTGTTTGATTTAGAGTTTGAACTATATTTGTCAATATAGAAAAAAACAGAGTGAAACCTAAAAATTCAAACTGTTCCTGCAAACGAATGCTTCAACCTAAGAGAACGAAACTTGGGCATCGAAGTTTGACTGGTGTACTGCTCATTACTTGAAAGTATCAGGAAGTTCGGAAGAAAAAATATATGTGATGATTTCATGAGACTGTATTTTTTTTGGCAGCCTAACAACGCCTTTCATTGAATGAGTTATTCGCCAGTCTCTGCTTAAGGCTACATCAAGAGGATACAAACCTTATAGATAGAACGTAGAACTACTGTATTGTGTCAAGTTTCAAGAAGCTAGCACAAACCGTGTTTGATTTAGAGTTCGAACTGCATCTGACAATATATTAGAAAACAGAGTGAAACCTAAAAATTTAAACTGTTCCTGCAAACAAATGCTTCAACCTAGGAGAACGAAACTTGGGCATCCAAGTTTTAATTGGTGTACTGCTCATTACTTGAAGTTATCATGAAGGTTGGATGAAAAAATATACATTGAGATTACAGGAGATAGTAGTTTTTTGAAAGCTTAACAATGCCTTTCATTGAAAGTGTTATTCGCCAGTCTCTGCTTAAGGCTACATCACGAAGAAACAAACCTGAGGGATAGACCGTAGAACTACTTTATTGTGTCAAGTTTCAAGAAGCTAGCACAAACCGTGTTTGATTTAGAGTTTGAACTATATTTGTCAATATAGAAAAAAACAGAGTGAAACCTAAAAATTCAAACTGTTCCTGCAAACGAATGCTTCAACCTAAGAGAACGAAACTTGAGCATCCAAGTCGGAATGGTGTACTGTTCATTACTTGAAACTATCATGAAAATTGCATGAAAAAAATATATGTTGAGATTTCAGGAGACCCTAGTTTTTGGAAGTTTGGCAACCCCTTCAATATAAGTGTTATTCGCCAGTCCCTGCATTAGACAACATCAAGAGGAAACAAACCTTAGAGATAGAAAGTAGAACTACTGTATTGTGTCAAGTTTCAAGAAGCTAGCACAAACCGTGTTTGATTTAGAGTTCGAGCTGCATCTGTCAGTATAAGAGAAAACAGAGTGAAACCTAAAAATTCCAACTGTTCCTGCAAACGAATGCTTCAACCTAGGAGAACGAAACTTGTGCATCCAAGTTTGATTGGTGTACTGCGCACTACTTGAAAGTATCATGAAGGTCCGATGAAAAAAATTCACATTGAGATTAAAGGAGATGGTAGTTTTTGGAAGCTTGACAATGCCTTTCATTGAAAGTGTTATTCGCTAGTCTCTGCTTAAGGCTACTTCAAGAGGAAACAAACCTGAGGGATAGAACATAGAACTACTTTATTGTGTCAAGTTTCAAGAAGCTAGCACAAACGTGTTTGATTTAGAGTTCTAACTGCATCTGTCAATATAGGAGAAAATGGATTTTAACCAAAAATTCAAAGTGTTCTTGCAAACGAATACTTCAATCTAGAACTAAACTTGGGCATCCAAGTGGGATTGGTGTACTGATCATTACGTGAATGTATCATGAAGATTGGATGAAAAAATATATGTTGAGATTTCAGGAGACTCTAATTTTTGGAAGTTTGTCAACCCCTTTCAGTATAAGTGTTATTCGCCAGTCCCTGCTTTAGGCTACATCAAGAGGAAACAAACCTTAGAGACAGAACGTAGAACTACATTGTTTTGTCAAGTTTCAAGAACCTATAACAAACGTGTTTGATTTAGAGTTTGAACTACATTTGTCAATATAGAAAAAAAACAGAGTGAAACCTAAAAATTCAAACTGTTACTGCAAACGAATGCTTCAACGTAGGAGAACAAAACTTGAGCATCCAAGTGGGATTGGTGTACTGATCATTACTTGAAAGTGTCATGAAGATTGGATGAAAAAATATATGTTGATATTTCAGGAGACTGTAGTTTTTGGAAGTTTGGCCACCCCTTTCTATATAAGTGTTATTCGCATTCCCAGCAATTAGGCTACATCAAGAGGAAACAAAACTTAGAGTTAGAACGTAGAACTACTGTATTGTGTCAAGTTTCAAGAAGCTGCACAAACCGTGTTTGATTTAGAGTTCTAACTGCATCTGTCAATATATGAAGAAACGCAGTAAAACCTAAAAATTCAACTGTTCCTGCAAACGAATGCTTCAACCTAAGAGAACGAAACTTGGGCATCGAAGTTTGACTGGTGTACTGCTCATTACTTGAAAGTATCATGAAGGTCGGAAGAAAAAAATATATATTTTGATTTCAGGAGACTGTATTTTTTTGGCAGCCTAACAATGCCTTTCACTGAATGAGTTATTCGCCAGTCTGTGCTTAAGGCTACATCAAGAAGAAACAAACCTTAGAGATAGAACGTAAAACTACTGTATTGTGTCAAGTTTCAAGAAGCTAGAACAAACCGTGTTTGATTTAGAGTTCGAACTGCATCTGACAATATAGGAGGAAAACAGAGTGAAACCTAAAAATTCAAACTCTTCTTGCAAACGAATGCTTCAACCTAGTAGAAGGAAACGTGTGCTCCAAATTTGATTGGTGTACTGCACATTACTTGAAATTATCATGAAGTTCGAATGAAAAATATATGTTGAGATTTCAGGAGATGGTAGTTTTTGAAACTTAACAATGCCTTTCATTGAAAGTGTTATTCACCAGTCTCTGCTTTAGGCTAGTTTCCTCTTGATGTAGCCTAATGCTGGGAATGCGAATAACATTATTATGTCAAGTTTCAAGAAGCTAGCACAAACCGTGTTTGATTTAGAGTTCGAACTGCATCTGTCAATATAGGAGAAAACAGAGTGAAACCTAAAAATTCAAACTGTTCCTGAAACGAATGCTTCAACCTAGGAGAACGAAACTTGGGCATCCAAGTTTGATTGGTGTACTGCTCATTACTTGAAGTTATCATGAAGGTCGGATGAAAAAATATACATTGAGGTTTCAGGAGATGTTTGTTTGTTGGAAGCTTAACAATGCCTCTCATTGAAAGTGTTATTCGCCAGTCTCTGCTTAAGGCTACATCAAGAGGAAACAAACCTTAGTGATAGAACGTAGAACTACTTTATTGTGTCAAGTTTCAAGAAGCTAGCACAAACCGTGTTTGATTTAGAGTTCGAACTGCATCTGTCAATATAGGAGAAAACAGAGTGAAACCTAAAAATTCAAACTGTTCCTGCAAACGAATGCTTCAACCTAGGAGAACGAAACTTGTGCATCCAAGTTTGATTGGTGTACTGCTCATTACTTGAAAGTATCATGAAGGTCGGACGAAAAAATATACATTGAGATTAAAGGAGATGGTAGTTTTTGGAAGCTTGACAATGCCTTTCATTGAAAGTGTTATTTGCCAGTCTCTGCTTAAGGCTACATCAAGAGGAAACAAAACTTAGGGATAGAACGTAGAACTACTGTATTGTGTCAAGTTTCAAGAAGCTACCACAAACCGTGTTTGATTTAGAGTTCTAACTGCATCTGTCAATATAGGGGAAAGCAGAGTGAAACCTAAAAATTCAAACTGTTCCTGCAAATGAATGCTTCAAACTAGGAGAACAAAACTTGGGCATCCAAGTGGGATTGGTGTACTGATGATTACGTGAATGTATCATTAAGATTGGATGAAAAAATATATGTTGAGATTTCAGGAGACTCTAGTTTTTGGAATTTTGGCAAACCCCTTTCAATATAAGTGTTATTCGCCAGTCCCTGCTTTAGGCTACATCATGAGGAAACAAACCTTAGAGATAGAACGTAGAACTACTTTATTTTGTCAAGTTTCAAGAAGCTAGCACAAACCGTGTTTGATTTAGAGTTCGAACAGCATTTGTCAATATCAAAGAAAACAGAGTGAAACCTAAAAATTCAAACTGTTACTGCAAACGAATGCTTCAACATAGGAGAAGGATACTTGAGCATCCAAGTGGGATTGGTGTACTGATCATTACTTGAAAGTATCATGAAGATTGGATGAAAAAATATATTTTGAGATTCAGGAGACTCTAGTTTTTGGAAATTTGGCAACCCATTTCAATATAAGTGTTATTCGACAGTCCCTGCATTAGGCTACATCAAGTGGAAGCAAACCTTAGAGATGGAACGTAGAACTACTGTATTGCGTCAAGTTTCAAGAAGCTAGCACAAACCGTCTTTGATTTAGAGTTCGAACCGCATCTGACAATATAGGAGAAAACAGTGTGAAACCTAAAAATTCAAACTGTTCCTGCAAACGAATGCTTCAACCTAGGAGAGCGAAAGTTGGGCATCCAAGTGGCATTGGTGTACTTATCATTACGTGAATGTACCATGAAGTTCACAAGAAAAAATATATGTTGTGATTTAAGGAGACTGTAGTTTTTTGGCAGCCTAACAACGCCTTTCATTGAGTGAGTTATTCCACAGTCCCTGCTTCAGGCAACATCAAGAGGAAACAAACCTTAGAGATAGAACGTAGAACTACTGTATTGTGTCAAGTTTCAAAAGCTAGCACAAACCGTGTTTGATTTAGAGTTCGAACTGCATCTGTCAATATAGGAGAAAACAGAGTGAAACCTAAAAATTCAAATTGTTCCTGCAAACGAATGCTTCAACCTAGGAGAACGAAACTTTTGCATCCAAGTTTGATTGGTGTACTGCTCATTACATGAAAGTATCATGAGGATTGGATGCTTTAGGCTACATCAAGAGGAAACAAATCTTTGAGATAGAACGTAGAACTACTGTATTTTGTCAATTTTCAAGAAGCTATCACACACCGTGTTTGAATTAGAGTTTGAACTACATTTGTCAATATAGGAGAAAACAGACTGAAACCTAAAAATTGAAACTGTTACTGCAAACGAATGCTTCAACGTAGCAGAAGACACTTGAGCATCCAAGTGGGATTGTTGTACTGATCATTACCTGAAAATATCATGAAGATTGGATGAAAAAATATATGTTGTGATTTCACGAGACACTAGTTTTTGAAAGTTTGGCAAACCATTTCAATATAAGTGTTATTCGCCAGACCCTGCATTAGGCTACATCAAGAGGAAACAAAACTTACAGATAGAACGTAGAACTACTGTATTGTGTCAAGTTTCAAGAAGCTAGCACAAACCGTGTTTGATTTAGAGTTCCAAGTGCATCTGTCAATATAGGAAAAAACAGAGTGAAAACTAAAAATTCAAGCTGTTCCTGCAAACGAATGCTTCAACCTAGGAGAACGAAACTTCGGCATCCAAGTTTGATTGGTGTACTGCTCATTACTTGAAAGTATCATGAAGTTCGGAAGAAAAAATATATGTTGTGATTTCAGGAGACTGTAGTTTTTTGGCAGCGTAAAACGACTTTCATTGAATGAGTTATTCCACAGTCTGTGCTTAAGGCTACATCAAGAGGAAACAAATCTTAGAGATAGAAAGTAGAACTACTGTGCTGTGTCAAGTTTCAAGAAGCGAGCACAAACCGTGTTTGATTTAGAGTTCGAACTGCATCTGTCAATATAGGAGAAAACAGAGTGAAACCTAAAAATTCAAACTGTTCCTGCAAACGAATGCTTCAACCTAGGAGAACGAAACTTGGGCATCCAAGTTTGATTTGTGTAATGCTCATTACTTGAAATTATCATGAAGTTCGAATAAAAAAATATATGTTGAGATTTCAGGAGATGGTAGTTTTTTGGAAGCTTAACATTGCCTTTCATTGAAAGTGTTATTCGCCAGTCTTTGCTTAAGGCTACATCAAGAGGAAACAAACCTTAGGGATAGAACGTAGAACTACTTTATTGTGTTAAGTTTCAAGAAGCTAACACAAACCCTATTTGATTTAGAGTTCTAACTGCATCTGTCAATATAGAAGAAAACAGAGTGAAACCTAAAAATTCAAACTGTTACTGCAAAGGAATGCTTCAACCTAGGAGAACGAAACTTGGGCATCCAAGTTTGATTGTTGTACTGCTCATTACTTGAAAGTATCATGAAGGTCGGAAGAAAAAATATATGTTGTGATTTCAGGAGACTGTAGTTTTTTGGCAGCTTAACAACGCCATCATTGAATGAGTTATTTGCCAGTCTCTGCTTAAGGCTACATCAAGAGGAAACAAACCTTAGAGATAGAACGTGGAACTAGTGAATTTTGTCAAGTTTCAAGAAGCTAGCACAAACCGTGTTTGATTTAGAGTTTGAACTACATTTGTCAATATAGGAGAAAACACAGTGAAACCTAAAAATTCAAACTGTTTCTGCAAACGAATGTTTCAACGTAGGAGAAGGAAACTTGAGCATCCAAGTGGGATTGGTGTACTGATCATTACTTGACATTATCATGAAGTTCGGATGAATAAATATATGTTGAGATTTCTGGAGATGGTAGTTTTTGGAAGCTTAACAGTGCTTTTCATTGAAAGTGTTATTCGCCAGCCTCTGCTTAAGGCTACATCAAGAGGAAACAAACCTTAAGGATACATCGTAGAACTACTTTATTGTGTCAAGTTTCAAGATGCTAGCACAAACCGTGTTTGATTTAGAGTTCTCACTGCATCTGTCAATATAGGAGAAAACGGAGTGAAACCTAAAAATTCAAACTCTTCCTGCAAACGAATGCTTCAATCTAGGAGAACTAAACTTGGGCATCCAAGTGGGATTGGTGTACTGATCATTACGTGAATGTATCATGAAGATTGGATGAAAAAATATATGTTGAGATTTCAGGAGACTCTAGTTTTTGGAAGTTTGGCAACGCCTTTCAATATAAGTGTTATTCGCCAGTCCCTGTTTTAGGCTACATCAAGAAGAAACAAACCTTAGAGATAGAACGTAGAACTACTGTATTGTGTCAAGTTTCAAAAGCTAGCACAAACCATGTTTGCTTTAGAGTTCTAACTGCATCGGTCAATATAGGAGAAAACGGAGTGAAACCTAAAAATTCAAAGTGTTCCTGCAAATGAATGCTTCAACCTAGGAGAACGAAACTTGGGCATCCAAGTTTGATCGGTGTACTGCTCATTACTTGATAGTATCATGTGGTCGGAAGAAAAAATATATGTTGAGATTTCAGGAGGCTGTAATTTTTTGGCAGCCTAACAACGCCTTTCATTGAATGTGTTATTCGCCAGTCTCTGCTTAAGGCTGCATCAAGAGGAAACAAACCTTAGAGATAGAATACAGAACTACTGTATTGTGTCAAGTTTCAAGAAGCAAGGACAAACCGTGTTTGATTTAGAGTTCGAACTGCATCTGTCAATATAGAAAAAAATGGAGTGAAACCTAAAATTTCAAAGTGTTCCTGAAAACGAATGCTTAAATCTAGGAGAACTAAACTTGGGCAATCAAGTGGGATTGTTGTACTGATCATTACGTGAATGTATCATGAAGATTGGATGAAAAAATATATGTTGATATTACAGGAGACTCTAGTTTTTGGAAGTTTGGCAACCCCTTTCAATATAAGTGTTATTCGCCAGTCGCTGCTTTAGGCTACATCAAGAGGAAACAAACCTTAGAGATAGAACATAGAACTACTGTATGGTGTCAAGTTTCAAGAAGCTAGCACAAACCATGTTTGATTTAGAGTTCGAACTGCATCTGTCAATATAGGAGAAAACAGAGTGAAACTTAAAAATTCAAACTGATACTGCAAATGAATGCCTCAACCAAGGAGAACGAAACTTGGGCATCCAAGTTTGATTGGTGTACTGCTCATTACTTGAAAGTATCATGAAGGTTGGAAGAAAAAATATATGTTGTGATTTCAGGAGACTGTAGGTTTTTGGCTGCCTAACAATGCCTTTCATTGAATGAGTTATTCGCCAGTCTGTGCTTAGGTTCTACATCAAGAGGAAACAAACCTTCGAGATAGAACGTAGAACTATTGTATTGTGTCAAGTTTCAAGAAGCTACCACAAACCGTGTTTGATTTAGAGTTCTAACTGCATCTGTCAATATAGGAGAAAACGCAGGGAAACCTAAAAATTCAAACTGTTCCTGCAAACGAATGCTTCAACCTAGGAGAACGAAACTTGGGCATCCAAGTTTGATTGGTGTACTGCTCATTACTTGAAGTTATCATGAAGGTTGGATGAAAAAATATACATTGAGATTTCAGGAGATGGTAGTTTTTTGGAAGCTTAACAATGCCTTTCATTGAAAGTGTTATTCACCAGTCTTGGCTTAAGGCTACATCAAGAGGAAACAAACTTTAGGGATAGAATGTAGAACTACTTTATTGTGTCAAGTTTCAAGAAGCTACCACAAACCGTGTTTGATATAGAGTTCGAACTGCATCTGTCAATATAGGAGAAATCGGAGTGAAACCTAAAAATTCAAACTGTTCCTGCAAACGAATGCTTCAACCGAGGTGAACGAAACTTGGACATCCAAGTTTGATTGGGGTACTGCTCATTACTTGAAGTTATCATGAAGGTTGGATGAAAAAATATACATTGAGATTTCAGGAGATGGTAGTTTTTTGGAAGCTTAACAATGCCTTTCATTGAAAGTGTCATTCGAAAGTCTCTGCTTAAGGCTACATCAAGAGAAAACAAACCTTATGGATAGAACGTAGAACTACTTTATTGTGTCAAGTTTAAAGAAGCTACCACAAACCGTGTTTGATTTAGAGTTCGAACTGCATCTGTCAATATAGGAGAAAACAGAGTGAAACCTAAAAGTTCTAACTGTTCCTGCAAACAAATGCTTCAACCTAGGAGAACGAATCTTGGGCATCCAAGTTTGATTGGTGTACTGCTCATTACTTGTAATCATCATGAAGTTCAGATGAAAAAATTTATGTTGATATTTCAGGATATGGTAGTTTTTCTAAGCTTAACAATGCCTTTCATTGAATGAGTTATTCACCAGTCTGTGCTAAAGGCTACATCAAGAGGAAACAAACCTTAGAGATAGAACGTAGAACTACTGTATTGTGTCAAGTTTCAAGAAGCTAGCACAAACCGTGTTTGATTTAGAGTTTGAACTGCATCTGTCAATATAGGAGAAAACAGAGTGAAACCGAAAAATTCAAACTGTTCCTGCAAACGAATGCTTCAACATAAGAGAACGAATCTTGGGCATCCAAGGTTGATTGGTGTACTGCTCATTACTTGAATTTATCATGAAGGTCGGATGAAAATATATATGTTGAGATTTCAGGAGACTCTAGTTTTTGGAAGTTTGGCAACCCCTTTCAATATAAGTGTTATTCGTACTCCCTGCATTAGGCTACATCAAGAGGAAACAAACCTTAGAGATAGAACGTAGAATTACTGTATTGTGTCAAGTTTCAAGAAGCTAGCACACACCGTGTTTGATTTAGAGTTCGAACTGCAACTGTCAATATAGGAGAAAACAGAGTGAAAACTAAAAATTCAAACTGTTACTGCAAACGAATGCTTCAATCTAGGAGAACGAAACTTGGGCATCCAAGTTTGATTGGTGTACTGCTCATTACTTGAAAGTATCATGAAGGTCGGAAGGAAAAATATATGTTGTGATTTCAGGAGACTGTAGTTTTTGGCAGCCTAACAACGCCTTTCATTGAATGAGTTATTTGCTAGTCCCTGCTTTAGGCTACATCAAGAAGAAACAAACCTTAGAGATAGAACGTAGAACTACTGTATTGTGTCAAGTTTCAAGAAGCTAGCACAAACGAGTTTGATTTAGAGTTCTAACTGCATCTGTCAATATATGGGAAAACAGAGTGAAACCTAAAAATTGAAACTTTTACTGCAAACGAATGCTTCAACCTTGGAGAACGAAACTTGAGCATCCAAGTTTGATTGTGTACTGCTCATTACTTGAAAGTATCATGTGGTCGAAAGAAAAAATATATGTTGAGATTTCAGGAGGCTGTAATTTTTTGGCAGCCTAACAACGCCTTTCATTGAATGTGTTATTCGCCAGTCTCTGCTTAAGGCTACATCAAGAGGAAACAAACCTCAGAGATAGAACATAGAACTACTGTATTGTGTCAAGTTTCAAGAAGCTAGCACAAACCGTGTTTGATTTAGAGTTCGAACTGCATCTCTCAATATAGGAGAAAACGGAGTGAAACCTAAAAATTCAAAGTGTTCCTGCAAACGAATGCTTCAATCTAGGAGAACTAAACTTGGGCATCCAAGTAGGATTGGTGTACTGATAATTACGTGAATGTATCATGAAGATTGGATGAAAAAATATATGTTGAGATTTCATTAGACTCTAGTTTTTGGAAGTTTGGCAACCCCTTTCAATATAAGTGTTATTCGCAGTCTCTGCATTAGGCTACATGAAGAGGAAACAAAACTTCGAGATAGAACGTAGAACTACTGTATTGTGTCAAGTTTCAAGAAGCTAGCACAAACCGTGTTTGATTTAGAGTTTGAACTGCATCTGTCAATATAGGAGAAAACAGAGTGAAACCTAAAATTCAAACTCTTCCTGCAAACGAATGCTTCAACATAGGAGAAGGAATCTTGGGCATCCAAGTTTGATTGGTGTACTGCTCATTACTTGAAATTATCATGAAGGTCGGACGAAAAAATATATGTTGTGATTTCAGAAGATGGTAGTTTTTTGGAAGCTTTTCAATGCCTTTCATTGAAAATGTTATTCGCCAGTCTCTCCTTAAGGCTACATCAAGAGGAAACAAACCTTAGAGTTAGAACGTAGAACTACTGTATTGTGTCAAGTTTCAAGAAGCTAGCACAAACCGTATTTGATTTAGAGTTCTAACTGCATCTGTCAATATAGAAGAAAACAGAGTGAAACCTAAAATTCAAACTGTTCCTGGAAACGAATGCTTCAATCTAGGATAACTAAACTTGGGCATCCAAGTGGGATTGGTGTACTGATCATTACGTGAATGTATCATGAAGATTGGATGAAAAAATATATGTTGAGATTTCAGGAGACTCTAGTTTTCAGAAGTTTTCAACCCATTTCAATATATGTGTTATTCGCCAGTACCTGCTTTAGGGTACATCAAGAGTAAACAAACCTTAGAGATAGAACGTAAAACTACTTTATTGTGTCAAGTTTAAAGAAGCTCGCACAAACCGTGTTTTATTTAGAGTTTGAACAATATTTGTCAATATAGGAGAAAACAGAGTGAAACCTAAAAATTCAAACTGTTACTGCAAACGAATGCTTCAACGTAGGGGAAGGAAACTTGAGCATCCAAGTGGTATTGTTGTACTGATCATTACTTAAAAGTATCTTGAAGATTGGATGAAAAAATGTATGTTGAGATTTCAGGAGACTCTAGTTTTTGGAAGTTTGGCAACCCCTTGCAATATAAGTGGTATTCGCAGTCCTTGCATTAGGCTACATCAAAGGAAACAAAACTGAGAGATAGAACGTAGAACTACTGTATTGTGTCAAGTTTCAAGAAGCTAGCAAAAACCTTGTTTGATTTAGAGTTCGAACTGCATCTGTCAATATAGGAGAAAACAGAGTGAAACGTAAAAACTCAAACTGTTTCTGCAAATGAATGCTTCAACCTAGGAGAACGAAACTTGGGCATCCAAGTTTGATTGGTGTACTGCTCATTACTTGAAAGAATCATGAAGGTCGGATGAAAAAATATATGTTGAGATTTCAGGAGATGGTAGTTTTTTGGAAGCTTAACAATGCCTTTCATTGAAAGTGTTATTCGCCAGTCTCTGCTTAAGGCTACATCAAGAGGAACAAACCTGAGGGATAGAACGTAGAACTACTTTATTGTGTTAAGTTTCAAGAAGCTAGCACAAACCGTGTTTGATTTAGAGTTTGAACTGCATCTGTCAATATAGGAGAAAACAGAGTGAAACCTAAAATTCAAACTCTTCCTGCAAACGAATGCTTCAACATAGGAGAAGGAATCTTGGGCATCCAAGTTTGATTGGTGTACTGCTCATTACTTGAAATTATCATGAAGGTCGGACGAAAAAATATATGTTGTGATTTCAGAAGATGGTAGTTTTTTGGAAGCTTTTCAATGCCTTTCATTGAAAATGTTATTCGCCAGTCTCTCCTTAAGGCTACATCAAGAGGAAACAAACCTTAGAGTTAGAACGTAGAACTACTGTATTGTGTCAAGTTTCAAGAAGCTAGCACAAACCGTATTTGATTTAGAGTTCTAACTGCATCTGTCAATATAGAAGAAAACAGAGTGAAACCTAAAAATTCAAACTGTTCCTGGAAACGAATGCTTCAATCTAGGATAACTAAACTTGGGCATCCAAGTGGGATTGGTGTACTGATCATTACGTGAATGTATCATGAAGATTGGATGAAAAAATATATGTTGAGATTTCAGGAGACTCTAGTTTTCAGAAGTTTTCAACCCATTTCAATATATGTGTTATTCGCCAGTACCTGCTTTAGGGTACATCAAGAGTAAACAAACCTTAGAGAAAGAACGTAAAACTACTTTATTGTGTCAAGTTTAAAGAAGCTCGCACAAACCGCGTTTTATTTAGAGTTTGAACAATATTTGTCAATATAGGAGAAAACAGAGTGAAACCTAAAAATTCAAACTGTTACTGCAAACGAATGCTTCAACGTAGGGGAAGGAAACTTGAGCATCCAAGTGGTATTGTTGTACTGATCATTACTTGAAAGTATCATGAGGTCGGAATAAAAAATATATGTTGTGAATCAGGAGACTGTAGTTTTTTGGCAGCCTAACAACGCCTTTCATTGAATGAGTTATTCGCCAGTCTGTGCTTAAGGCTACATCAAGAGGAAACAAACCTTAGAGTTATAACGTAGACTACTGTATTGTGTCAAGTTTCAAGAAGCGAGCACAAACCGTGTTTGATTTACAGTTCGAACTGCATCTGTCAATATAGGAGGAAACAGAGTGAAACCTAAAAATTCAAACTTTTCCTGCAAACGAATGCTTCAACCTAGGAGAATGAAACATGGGCATCCAAGTTTGATTGGTGTACTGCTCATTACTTGAAATTATCATGAAGTTCGGATGAAAAAATATATGTTGAGATTTCAGAAGATGGTAGTTTTTTGGAAACTTTTCAATGCCTTTCATTGAAAGTGTTATCTGCCAGTCTCTGCTTAAGGCTGCATCAAAAGGAAACAAAACATAGGGATAGAACGTAGAACTACTTTATTGTGTAGTTTCAAGATGCTAGCACAAACCGTGTTTGAATTAGGGTTCTAACTGCATCTGTCAATATAGGAGAAAACGGAGTGAAACCTAAAAATTCAAAGTGTTCCTTCAAAACGAATGCTTCAATCTAGGAGAACTAAACTTGGGCATCCCAGTGGGATTGGTGTACTGATAATTACGTGAAGGTATCATGAAGACTGGATGAAAAAATGTATGTTGAGATTTCAGGAGACTCCAGTTTTTGGAATTTTGGCAAACCCTTGCAATATAAGTGGTATTCGCAGTCCCTTCATTAGTCTACATCAAAGGAAACAATACTTAGAGCTAGAACGTAGAACTACGGTATTGTGTCAAGTTTCAAGAAGCTAGCACAAACCGTGTTTGTTTTAGAGTTCGAACTGCATCTGTCAATATAGGAGAAAACAGATTGAAATCTAAAAATTCAAACTGTTACTGCAAACGAATGCTTCAACGTAGGGGAAGGAAACTTGAGCATCCAAGTGGGATTGGTGTACTGATCATTACTTGAATGTATCTTGAAGATTGGATGAAAAAATATATGTTGAGATTTCAGGAGACTCTAGTTTTTGAAAGTTTGGCAACCCATTTCAATATAAGTGTTATACGCCAGTCCCTGCATTAGGCTACATCAAGAGGAAACAAAGCGTAGAGATAGAACCTAGAACTACTGTATTGTGTCAAGTTTCAAGAAGCTAGCACAAACCGTGTTTTATTTAGAGTTCGAACTGCATTTGTCAATATAGGAGAAAACAGACTGAAACCTAAAAATTCAAACTGTTCCTGCAAACGAATGCTTCAACCTAGGAGAACGAAACTTGGGCATCCAAGTTTGATTGGTGTACTGCTCATTACTTGAAATTATCATGAAGGTCGGATGAAAAAATATATATTTTGAGATTTCAGGAGATGGTAGCTTTTTGGAAGCTTAACAATGCTTTTCATTGAAAGTGTTATTCGCCAGTCTCGGCTTAAGGCTACATCAAGAGGAAACAAACCTTAGGGATAGAACGTAGAACTACCTTATTGTGTCAAGTTTCAAGAAGCTAGCACAAACCGTGTCTGATTTAGAGTTCTAACTGCATCAGTCTATATAGGAAAAAACGGAGTGAACCTAAAAATTCAAACTGTTACTGCAAACGAATCCTTCAATCTAGGAGAACTAAACTTGGGCATCCAAGTGGGATTGGTGTACTGGTCATTACGTGAATGTATCATGAAGACTGGATGAAAAAATATATGTTGAGATTTCAGGAGACTCTAGTTTTTGGAAGTTTGGCAACCCCTTTAAATATAAGTGTTATTCCCACTCCCTGCATTAGGCTACATCAAGAGGAAACAAACCTTAGAGATAGAACGTAGAACTACTGTATTGTGTCAAGTTTCAAGAAGCTAGCACACACCGTGTTTGATTTAGAGTTCGAACTGCAACTGTCAATATAGGAGAAAACAGAGTGAAAACTAAAAATTCAAATTGTTACTGCAAACGAATGCTTCAATCTAGGAGAACGAAACTTGGGCATCCAAGTTTGATTGGTGTACTGTTCATTACTTGAAAGTATCATGAAGGTCGGAAGAAAAAATATATGTTGTGATTTCAGGAGACTGTAGTTTTTGGCAGCCTAACAACGCCTTTCATTGAATGAGTGATTTGCCAGTCCCTGCTTTAGGCTACATCAAGAAGAAACAAACCTTAGAGATAGAACGTAGAACTACTGTATTGTGTCAAGTTTCAAGAAGCTAGCACAAAACGAGTTTGATTTAGAGTTCTAACTGCATCTGTCAATATATGGGAAAACAGAGTGAAACCTAAAAATTGAAACTTTTACTGCAAACGAATGCTTCAACCTTGGAGAACGAAACTTGGGCATCCAAGTTGATTGTGTACTGCTCATTACTTGAAAGTATCATGTGGTCGGAAAAAAAAATATATGTTGTGATTTCAGGAGGCTGTAATTTTTTGGCAGCCTAACAACGCCTTTCATTGAATGTGTTATTCGCCAGTCTCTGCTTAAGGCTACATCAAGAGGAAACAAACCTCAGAGATAGAACATAGAACTACTGTATTGTGTCAAGTTTCAAGAAGCTAGCACAAACCGTGTTTGATTTAGAGTTCGAACTGCATCTGTCAATATAGGAGAAAACGGAGTGAAACCTAAAAATTCAAAGTGTTCCTGCAAACGAATGCTTCAATCTAGGAGAACTAAACTTGGGCATCCAAGTAGGATTGGTGTACTGATAATTACGTGAATGTATCATGAAGATTGGATGAAAAAATATATGTTGAGATTTCATTAGACTCTAGTTTTTGGAAGTTTGGCAACCCCTTTCAATATAAGTGTTATTCGCAGTCTCTGCATTAGGCTACATGAAGAGGAAACAAAACTTCGAGATAGAACGTAGATCTACTGTATTGTGTCAAGTTTCAAGAAGCTAGCACAAACCGTGTTTGATTTAGAGTTTGAACTGCATCTGTCAATATAGGAGAAAACAGAGTGAAACCTAAAATTCAAACTCTTCCTGCAAACGAATACTTCAACATAGGAGAAGGAATCTTGGGCATTCAAGTTTGATTGGTGTACTGCTCATTACTTGAAATTATCATGAAGGTCAGATGAAAAAATATATGTTGTGATTTCAGAAGATGGTAGTTTTTTGGAAGCTTTTCAATGCCTTTCATTGAAAATGTTATTCGCCAGTCTCTCCTTAAGGCTACATCAAGAGGAAACAAACCTTAGGGATAGAATGTAGAACAACTTTTTTGTGTTAAGTTTCAAGAAGCTAACACCAACCGTGTTTGATTTAGAGTTCTAACTTAATCTGTCAATACAGAAGAAAACGGAGTGAAACCAAAAATTCAAAGTGTTCCTGCAAACCAATGCTTCAATCTAGGAGAACAAAACTTGGACATCCAAGTGGCATTGGTGTACTGATCATTACCTGAATGTATCATGAAGATTGGATGAAAAAATATATTTTGAGATTTCAGGAGACTCTAGTTTTTGGAAGTTTGGCAACCCCTTCAATATAAGTGTGATTCGCAGTTCCTGCATTAGGCTACATCAAGAGGAAACAAACATTAGAGATAGAACGTAGAACTACTTTATTGTGTCAAGTTTCAAGAAGCTAGCACAAACCGTATTTGATTTAGAGTTCTAACTGCATCTGTCAATATAGAAGAAAACAGAGTGAAACCTAAAATTTCAAACTGTTCCTGGAAACGAATGCTTCAATCTAGGATAACTAAACTTGGGCATCCAAGTGGGATTGGTGTACTGATCATTACGTGAATGTATCATGAAGATTGGATGAAAAAATATATGTTGAGATTTCAGGAGACTCTAGTTTTCGGAAGTTTGGCAACCCATTTCAATATATGTGTTATTCGCCAGTACCTGCTTTAGGGTACATCAAGAGTAAACAAACCTTAGAGATAGAACGTAAAACTACTTTATTGTGTCAAGTTTAAAGAAGCTCGCACAAACCGCGTTTTATTTAGAGTTTGAACTATATTTGTCAATATAGGAGAAAACAGAGTGAAACCTAAAAATTCAAACTGTTACTGCAAACGAATGCTTCAACGTAGGGGAAGGAAACTTGAGCATCCAAGTGGGATTGTTGTACTGATGATTACTTGAAATTATCATGAAGGTCGGATGAAAAAATATATGTTGAGATTTCAGGAGATGGTAGTTTTTTGGAAGCTTAACAATGCTTTTCATTGAAAGTGTTATTCGCCAGTCTCGGCTTAAGGCTACATCAAGAGGAAACAAACCTTAGGGATAGAACGTAGAACTACCTTATTTGTCAAGTTTCAAGAAGCTAGCACAAACCGTGTTTGATTTAGAGTTCTAACTGCATCGGTCAATATAGGAAAATACGGAGTGAAACCTAAAAATTCAAACTGTTACTGCAAACGAATCCTTCAATCTAGGAGAACTAAACCTGGGTATCCAAGTGGGATTGGTGTACTGGTCATTACGTGAATGTATCATGAAGATTGGATGAAAAAATATATGTTGAGATTTCAGGAGACTCTAGTTTTTGGAAGTTTGGCAACCCGTTTCAATATAAGTGTTATTTGCAGTCCCTGCATTAGGCTACATCAAGAGGAAACAAACCTTAGAGATAGAACGTAGAACTACTGTATTGTGTCAAGTTTCAAGAAGCTAGCACAAACCGTATTTGATTTAGAGTTCGAATTGCATCTGTCAATATAAGAAAAAACAAAGTGAAAACTAAAAATTCAAACTGTTACTGCAAAGGAATGCTTCAACATAGGAGAACGAAACTTGGGCATCCAAGTTTGTTGTACTGCTCATTACTTGAAAGTATCATGAAGGTCGGAAGAAAAAATATATGTTGTGATTTCAGGAGACTGTAGTTTTTTGGCAGCCTAACAAGGCCTTTCAATGAATGAGTTATTCGCCAGTCTCTGCTTAAGGCTACATCAAGAGGAAACAAACCTTAGAGATAGAACGTAGAACTACTGTTTTGTGTCAAGTTTCAAGAAGCTAGCACACACCTTGTTTGATTTAGAGTTCGAACTGCATCTGTCAATATAGGAGAAAACAGAGTGAAAACTAAAAATTCAAACTGTTACTGCAAACGAATGCTTCAACCTAGGAGAACGAAACTTGGGCATCCAAATTTGATTGGTGTACTGCTCATTACTTGAAATTATCATGAAGGTCAGATGAAAAAAATATATGTGAGATTTTAGGAGATTGTAGTTTTTTGGAAGCTTCACAATGCCTTTCATTGAAAGTGTTATCCGCCAGTCTCGGCTTAAGGCTAAATCAAGAGGAAACAAACCTTAGGGATAGAACGTAGAACTACTTTATTGTGTCAAGTTTCAAGAAGCTAGCACAAACCGTGTTTGATTTAGAGTTCTAACTGCATCTGTCAATATAAAAGAAAACGGAGTGAAACCTAAAAATTCAAAGTGTTCCTGCAAAACGAATGCTTCAATCTAGGAGAACTAAACTTGGGCATCCCAGTGGGATTGGTGTACTGATAATTACGTGAAGGTATCATGAAGATTGGATGAAAAAATATATGTTGAGATTTCAGGAGACTCCAGTTTTTGGAAGTTTGGCAACCCCTTGCAATATAAGTGGTATTCGCAGTCCCTGCATTAGGCTACATCAAAGGAAACAAAACTGAGAGATAGAACGTAGAACTACTGTATTGTGTCAAGTTTCAAGAAGCTAGCAAAAACCTTGTTTGATTTAGAGTTCGAACTGCATCTGTCAATATAGGAGAAAACAGAGTGAAACGTAAAAACTCAAACTGTTTCTGCAAATGAATGCTTCAACCTAGGAAAACGAAACTTGGGCATCCAAGTTTGATTGGTGTACTGCTCATTACTTGAAAGAATCATGAAGGTCGGATGAAAAAATATATGTTGAGATTTCAGGAGATGGTAGTTTTTTGGAAGCTTAACAATGCCTTTCATTGAAAGTGTTATTCACCAGTCTCTGCTTAAGGCTACATCAAGAGGAAACAAACCTGAGGGATAGAACGTAGAACTACTTTATTGTGTTAAGTTTCAAGAAGCTAGCACAAACCGTGTTTGATTTAGAGTTCTAACTACATCTGTCAATATAGAAGAAAACGGAGTGAAACCTAAAAATTCAAACTGTTCCTGCAAACGAATGCTTCAATCTAGGAGAACTAAACTTGGGCATCCAAGTGGGATTGGTGTACTGATCATTACTTGAATGTATCATGAAGATTGGATGAAAAAATATATGTTGAGATTTCAGGAGACTCTAGTTTCGAAGTTTCGCAACCCCTTTCAATATAAGGGTTATTCGCAGTCCTTGCATTAGGCTACATCAAAAGCATACAATACTGAGAGATAGAACGTAGAACTGCTGTATTGTTTCAAGTTTCAAGAAGCTAGCACAAACCGTGTTTGATTTAGAGTTCGAACTGCATCTGTCAATATAGGAGAAAACAGAGTGAAACCTAAAATTTCAAACTGTTACTGCAAATGAATGCTTCAACCTAGGAGAACGAAACTTGGGCATCCGAGGTTGATTGCTATACTGCTCATTACTTGAAAGTATCATGAGGTCGGAATAAAAAATATATGTTGTGAATCAGGAGACTGTAGTTTTTTGGCAGCCTAACAACGCCTTTCATTGAATGAGTTATTCGCCAGTCTGTGCTTAAGGCTCCATCAAGAGGAAACAAACCTTAGAGTTATAACGTAGACTACTGTATTGTGTCAAGTTTCAAGAAGCGAGCACAAACCGTGTTTGATTTACAGTTCGAACTGCATCTGTCAATATAGGAGAAAACGGATTGAAACCTAAAAATTCAAAGTGTTCCTTCAAAACGAATGCTTCAATCTAGGAGAACTAAACTTGGGCATCCCAGTGGGATTGGTGTACTGATAATTACGTGAAGGTATCATGAAGATTGCATGAAAAAATATATGTTGAGATTTCAGGAGACTCCAGTTTTTGGAATTTTGGCAAACCCTTGCAATATAAGTGGTATTCGCAGTCCCTTCATTAGTCTACATCAAAGGAAACAATACTTAGAGCTAGAACGTAGAACTACTGTATTGTGTCAAGTTTCAAGAAGCTAGCACAAACCGTGTTTGTTTTAGAGTTCGAACTGCATCTGTCAATATAGGAGAAAACAGAGTGAAACCTAAAAATTCAAACTGTTACTGCAAACGAATGCTTCAACCTAGGAGAACGAATCTTGGGCATCCAAGTTTGGTGTACTGCTCATTACTTGAAAGTATCATGAAGGTGGGAAGAAAAAATATATGTTGTGATTTCAGGAGACTGTAGTTTTTTAGCAGCCTAAAAATGCCTTCCATTGAAAGAGTTATTCGCCAGTCTGTGCTTAAGGCTACATCAAGAGGAATCAAACCTTAGGGATAGAACGTAGAAATACTTTATTGTGTCAAGTTTCAAGAAGCTAGCACAAACCCGTGTTTGATTTATAGTTCTAACTGCATCTGTCAATATAGGAGAAAATGGAGTGAAACCTAAAAATTCAAAGTGTTCCTGCAAACGAATCCTTCAATCTAGGAGAACTAAACTTGGGCATCCAAGTGGGATTGGTGTACTGACCATTACGTGAATGTATCATGAAGACTGGATGAAAAATTATATGTTGAGATTTCAGGAGACTCTAGTTTTTGGAAGTTTGGCAACCCCTTTCAATATAAGTGTTATTCGCCAGTCCCTGCTTTAGGCTACATCAAGAGGAAACAAACCTTAGTGATAGAACGTATACCTACTTTATTGTGTCAAGTTTTAAGAAGCTAGGACAAACCGTGTTTGATTTAGAGTTTGAACTACATTTGTCAATATAGGAGAAAACAGATTGAAAAATAAAAATTCAAACTGTTACTGCATACGAATGCTTCAACCTAGGAGAACGAAACTTGGGCATCTAAATTTGATTGGTGTACTGCTCATTACTTGAAAGCATCATGAAATTTGAAGGAAAAAATATATGTTGTGATTTCAGGAGACTGTAGTTTTTTTGGCAGCCTAACATCGCCTTTCATTGAATGAGTTATTCGCCAGTCTCTGCTTAAGGCTTCATCAAGCGGAAACAAACCTTAGAGATAGAACGTAGAACTACTGTATTGTGTCAAGTATCAAGAAGCTAGCACAAACCGTGTTTGATTTAGAGTTTGAACTATATTTGTCAATATAGGAGAAAACAGAGTGAAACCTAAAAATTCAAACTGTTACTGCAAACGAATGCTTCAAAGTAAAAGAACAAAACTTGAGCATCCAAGTGGGATTGGTGTACTGATCATTACTTGAGATTATCATGAAGATGGGATGAAAAAATATATGTTGAGATTTCAGGAGACCCTAGTTTTTGGAATTTTGGCAACCCCTTTCAGTATAAGTGTTATTCGCCAGTCCCTGCTTTAGGCTACATCAAGAGGAAACAAACCTTAGAGATAGAACGTAGAATTACTTTATTTTGTCAAGTTTCAAGAAGCTAGAACAAACCATGTTTGATTTAGAGTTTCAACTACATTTGTCAATATAGGAGAAAACAGAGTGAAACCTAAAATTTCAAACTGTTACTGCTAACGAATGCTTCAACGTAGGAGAACGAAACTTGAGCATCTAAGAGGGATTGGTGTACTGATCATTACTTGAAAGTATCATGAAGATTGGATGAAAAAATATATGTTGAGATTTCAGGAGACTCTAGTTTTTGGAAGTTTCCAACCCCTTTTAATATGAGTGTTATTCACAGTCCCTGCATTAGGCTACTTCAAGAGGAAAGAAACCGTAGATCTAGAACGTAGAACTACTGTATTGTGTCAAGTTTCAAGAAGCTAGCACAAACCGTGTTTGATTTAAAGTTCGAACTGCATCTGTCAATATAGGAGAAAAGAGAGTGAAACCTAAAAATTCAAACTGTTCCTGCAAACGAATGCTTCAACCTAGGAGAACAAAACTTGGGCTTCCAAGTGGGACTGGTGTGCTGCTCATTACGTGAAAGTATCATGAAGGTCGGAAGAAAAAATATATGTTGAGATTTCAGGAGACTGTAGTTTTTTGGCAGCCTAACAATGCCTTTCATTGAATGAGTTATTCGCCAGTCTGTGCTTAAAGCTACATCAAGAGGAAACAAACCTTAGGAATAGAATGTAGAACTACTTTATTGTGTCAAGTTTCAAGAAGCTAGCACAAACCGTGTTTGATTTAGAGTTTGAACTACATTTGTCAATATAGGAGAAAACAGAGTGAAACCTAAAAATTCAAACTGTTACTGCAAACGAATGCGTCAACGTAGGTGAAGGAAACTTGAGCATCCAAGTGGGATTGGTGTACTGATCATTAGTTGAAAGTATCATGAAGATTGGATGAAAAAATATATGTTGAGATTTCAGGAGACTCTAGTTTTTGGAAGTTTGGCAACCCCTTTCAATATAAGTGTTATTCGCCAGTCTCTGCTTAAGGCTACATCAAGAGGGAACAAACCTTAGGGATAGAACGTAGAACTACTCTATTGTGTCAAGTTTCAAGAAGCTAGCACAAACCGTGTTTGATTTAGAGTTCTAACTGCATCTGTCAATACAGGAGAAAACGGAGTGAAACCTAATAATTCCAACTGTTCCTGCAAACGAATGCTTCAATCTAGGAGAACTAAACTTGGGCAACAAAGTGGGATTGGTGTACTGATTATTACGTGATTGTATCATGAAGATTGGATGAAAAAATATATGTTGAGATTTCAGGAGACTCTAGTTTTTGGAAGTTTGGCAACCCCTTTCAATATAAGTGTTATTCGCCAGTCTCTGCTTAAGGCTACATCAAGAGGGAACAAACCTTAGGGATAGAACGTAGAACTACTCTATTGTGTCAAGTTTCAAGAAGCTAGCACAAACCGTGTTTGATTTAGAGTTCTAACTGCATCTGTCAATACAGGAGAAAACGAAGTGAAACCTAGTAATTCCAACTGTTCCTGCAAAGGAATGCTTCAATCTAGAAGAACTAAACTTGGGCAACAAAGTGGGACTGGTGTACTGATTTTTACGTGATGGTATCATGAAGATTGGATGAAAAAATATATGTTGAGATTTCAAGAGACTCTAGTTTTTAGAAGTTTGGCCACCCCTTTCAATATAAGTGTTATTCGCCAGTCTCTGCCTTAGGCTACATCAAGAGGAAACAAACCTTAGAGATAGAACGTAGAACTACTTTTTTTGTCAAGTTTCAAGAAGGTAGCACAAACCGTGTTTGATTTAGAGTTTGAACTACATTTGTCAGTACAGGAGAAAACAGAATGAAACCTAAAAATTCAAACTGTTAGTGCAAACGAATGCTTCAACGTAGGAGAAGGAAACTTGAGCATCCAATTGGGATTGGTGTACTGATCATTACTTGAAAGTATCATGAAGATTGGATGAAAAAATATATGTTGAGATTTCAGGAGACTCTAGTTTTTGGAATTTTGGCAACCCCTTTCAATATAAGTGTTATTCGTCAGACCCTGCATTAGGCTACATTAAGAGGAACCAAACCTTAGAGATAGAACGTAGAACTACTGTATTGTGTCAAGTTTCAAGTAGCGAGCACAAACCGTGTTTGATTTAGAGTTCGAACTGCATCTGTCAATATAGGAAAAAACAGAGTGAAACCTAAGAATTCAAACTGTTCCTGCAAACGAAGGCTTCAACCTAGGAGAACGACACTTGGGCATCCAAGTTTGATTGGTGTACTGCTCATTACTTGAAAGTATCATGAAGGTCGGAAGAAAAAATATATGTTGAGATTTCAGGAGACTGTAGTTTTTTGGCAGCCTAACAACGCCTTTCATTGAATGAGTTATTCGCCAGTCTGTGCTTAAGGCTACATCAAGAGGAAACAAACCTTAGGGATAGAACGTAGAACTACTTTATTGTGTCAAGTTTCAAGAAGCTAGCACAAACCGTGTTTGATTTAGAGTTTGAACTACATTTGTCAGTATAGGAGAAAACAGAGTGAAACCTAAAAATTCCAACTGTTACTGCAGTTGGAATGCGTCAACGTAGGTGAAGGAAACTTGAGCATCCAAGTGGGATTGGTGTACTGATCATTACTTGAAAGTATCATGAAGATTGGATGAAAAAATATATGTTGAGATTTCAGGAGACTCTAGATTTTGGAGATTTTTTCAACCGCTTTCAATATGTTATTCGCCAGTCTCTGCTTAAGGCTACACCAAGAGGGAACAAACCTTAGGAATAGAACGTAGAACTACTCTATTGTGTCAAGTATCAAGAAGATAGCACAAACCGTGTTTGATTTAGAGTTCTAACTGCATCTGTTAATATAGGAGAAAACGGAGAGAAACCAAAAAATTCCAACTGTTCCTGCAAATGAATGCTTCAATCTAGGAGAACTGAACTTGGGCAACCAAGTGGGATTGGTGTACTGATTATTACGTGATTGTATCATGAAGATTGGATGAAAAAATATATGTTGAGATTTCAGGAGACTCTAGTTTTTGGAAGATTGGCAACCCCTTTCAATATAAGTGTTATTCGCCAGTCCCTGCCTTAGGCTACATCAAGAGGAAACAAAAATTAGAGATGGAACGTAGAACTACTTTATTTTGTCAAGTTTCAAGAAGGTAGCACAAACCTTGTTTGATTTAGAGTTTGAACTACATTTGTCAGTATAGGAGAAAACAGAGTGAAACCTAAAAATTCAAACTGTTAGTGCAAACGAATGCTTCAACGTAGGAAAAGGAAACTTGAGCATCCAATTGGGATTGGTGTACTGATCATTACTAGAAAGTATCATGAAGATTGGATGAAAAAATATATGTTGAGTTTTCAGGAGACTCTAGTTTTTGGAAGTTGGCAACCCCTTTCAATATAAGTGTTATTCGTCAGTCCCTGCATTAGGCTACATCAAGAGGAACCAAACCTTAGAGATAGAACGTAGAACTACTGTATTTTGTCAAGTTTCAAGAAGCGAGCACAAACCGTGTTTGATTTAGAGTTCGAAATGCATCTGTCAATATAGGAAAAAACAGAGTGAAACCTAAGAATTCAAACTGTTCTGCAAACAAAGGCTTCAACCTAGGAGAACGACACTTGGGCATCCAAGTTTGATTGGTGTACTGCTCATTACTTGAAAGTATCATGAAGGTCGGAAGAAAAAATATATGTTGAGATTTCAGGAGACTGTAGTTTTTTGGCAGCCTAACAACGCCTTTCAATGAATGAGTTATTCGCCAGTCTGTGCTTAAGGCAACATCAAGAGGAAACAAACCTTAGGGATAGAACGTAGAACTACTTTATTGTGTCAAGTTTCAATAAGCTAGCACAAACCGTGTTTGATTTAGAGTTTGAACTGCCTTTGTCAATATAGGAGAAAACAGAGTGAAACCTAAAAATTCAAATTGTTACTGCAAACGAATGCGTCAACGTAGGTGAAGGAAACTTGAGCATCCAAGTGGGATTGGTGTACTGATCATTACTTGAAAGTATCATGAAGATTGGATGAAAAAATATATGTTGAGATTTCAGGAGACTCTAGTTTTTGGAAATTTGGCAACCACTTTCAATATAAGTGTTATTCGCCAGTCTCTGCTTAAGGCTACACCAAGAGGGAACAAACCTTAGGGATAGAACGTAAAACTACTCTATTGTGTCAAGTTTCAAGAAGCTAGCACAAACCGTGTTTGATTTAGAGTTCTAACTGCATCTGTCAATATAGGAGAAAACGGAGAGAAACCTAAAAATTCCAACTGTTCCTGCAAATGAATGCTTCAATCTAGGAGAACTGAACTTGGGCAACCAAGTGGGATTGGTGTACTGATTATTACGTGATTGTATCATGAAGATTGGATGAAAAAATATATGTTGAGATTTCAGGAGACTCTAGTTTTTGGAAGTTTCCAACCCCTTTTAATATGAGTGTTATTCGCAGTCCCTGCATTAGGCTACTTCAAGAGGAAAGAAACCGTAGAGCTAGAACGTAGAACTACTGTATTGTGTCAAGTTTCAAGAAGCTAGCACAAACCGTGTTTGATTTAGAGTTCGAACTGCATCTGTCAATATAGGAGAAAACAGATTGAAACCTAAAAATTCAAACTGTTCCTGCAAACGAATGCTTCAACCTAGGAGAACGAAACTTGGGCATCCAAGTTTGATTGGTATACTGCTCATTACTTGAAATTATCATGAAGGTCGGATGAAAAAATATATGTTTAGATTTCAGGAGATGGTTGTTTTTTGGAAGCTTAACAATGCCTTTCATTTTGTGAGTTATTTGCCAGTCTCTGCTTAAGGCTACATCAAGAGGAAACAAACCTTAGGGATAGAACGTAGAACTACTTTATTGTGTCAAGTTTCAAGAAGCTATCACAAACCGTGTTTGATTTAGAGTTTGAACTACATTTGTCAATATATGAGAAAACAGAGTGAAACCTAAAAATTCAAACTGTTCCTGCAAATGAATACATCAACGTAGGAGAAGGAAACTTGAGCATCAAAGTGGGATTGGTGTACTGATCATTACTTGAAATTATCATGAAGGTCGGATGAAAAAATAAATATTGAGATTTCAGGAGATGGTAGTTTTTTGGAAGCTTAAAAATGCCTTTCATTGAAAGCGTTATTCGCCAGTCTCTGCTTAAGGCTACATCAAGAGGAAACAAACCTTAAGGATAGATCATAGAACTACTTTATTGTGTCAAGTTTCAAGAAGCTAGAACAAACCGTGTTTGATTTAGAGTTCTAACTGCATCTGTCAATATAGGAGAAAACGGAGTGAAACCTAAAAACTCAAACTGTTCCTGCAAACGAATGCTTCAACGTAGGAGAACGAAACTTGGGCATCCAAGTGGGATTGGTATACTGATCATTGCTTGAAATTATCCTGAAAATTGGATGAAAAAATATATGTTGATAATTCAGGAGACTCTTGTTTTTGGAAGTTTGGCAACCCCTTTCAATATAAGTGTTATTCACAGTCCCTGCATTAGGCTACATCAAGAGGAAACAAACCTTAGTTATAGAACATAGAACTACTGTCTTGTGTCAAGTTTCAAGAAGCTAGCAAAAACCGTGTTTGATTTAGAGTTCTAACTGCATCTGTGAATATAGGAGAAAACAGAGTGAAACCTAAAAATTCAAACTTTTACTGCAAACGAATGCTTCAACCTTGGAGAACGAAACTTGGGCATCCACGTTTGATTGGTGTACTGCTCATTACTTGACCCTATCATGTGGTCGGAAGAAAAAATATATGTTGAGATTTCAGGAGGTTGTAATTTTTTGGCAGCCTAACAACGTCTTTCATTGTATGTGTTATTCGCCAGTCTCTGCTTAAGGCTACATCAAGAGGAATCAAACCTTAGAGATTGAACATAGAACTACTGTATTGTGTCAAGTTTCAAGAAGCTAACACAAACCGTGTTTGATTTAGAGTTCGAACTGCATCTGTCAATATAGGAGAAAACGGAGTGAAACCTAAAAATTCAACCTGTTCCTGCAAACGATTGCTTCAAACTAGGAGAACTAAACTTGGGCATCCAAGTGGGATTGGTGTACTGATCATTAGTTGAATGTATCATGAAGATTGGATGAAAAAATATATGTTGAGATTTCAGGAGACTCTAGTTTTTGGAAGTTTGGCAACCCCTTTCAATATAAGTGTGATTCGCAGTCCCTGCATTAGGCTACATCAAGAGGAAACAAAACTTAGAGATAGAACGTAGAACTACTGTATTGTGTCACGTTTCAAGAATCTAGCACAAACCGTGTTTGATTTAGTGTTCGAACTGCATCTGTCAATATACGAGAAAACAGAGTGAAACCTAAAAATACAAACTGATAGTGCAAAAGAATGCTTCAACCTAGTAGATCGAAACTTGGGCATCCAAGTTTGATTGGTGTACTGCTCATTACTTGAAAGTATCATGAAATTCGGAGGAAAAAATATATGTTGTGATTTCAGGAGACTGTAGTTTGTTGGCAGCCTAACAACGCCTTTCATTGAATGAGTTCTTCGCCAGTCTGTGCTTAAGGCTACATCAAGATTAAACAAACCTTAGAGATAGAACGTAGAACTACTGTATTGTGTCATGTTTCAAAAGCTAGCACAAACCGTGCTTGATTTAGAGTTCTAACTGCATCTGTCAATATAGGAGAAAACGGAGTGAAACCTAAAAATTCAAAGTGTTCCTGCAAACGAATGCTTCAATCTAGGAGAACTAAACTTGGGCATCCAAGTGTAATTGGTGTACTGATCATTACGTGAATGTATCATGAAGATTGGATGAAAAAATATATGTTGAGATTTCAGGAGACTCTAGTTTTTGGAAGTTTGGCAACCCCTTTCAATATAAGTGTGATTCGCAGTCCCTGCATTAGGCTACATCAAGAGGAAACAAATCTTACAGATAGAACGTAGAACTACTGTATTGTGTCAAGTTTCAAGAAGCTAGCACAAACCGTGTTTGATTTAGAGTTCAAACTGCATCTGTCAATATAGGAGAAAACAGAGTGAAACCTAAAAATTCAAACTGTTACTGCAAAGGAATGCTTCAACATTGGAGAACGAAACTTGGGCATCCACGTTTGATTGGTGTACTGCTCATTACTTGAAGTTATCATGAAGGTCGGATGAAAAAATATATATTGAGTTTTCAGGAGATGGTAGTTTTTTGGAAGCTTAACAATGCCTTTCATTGAAAGTGTTATTCGCCAGTCTCTGCTTAAGGCTACATCAAGAGGAAACAAACCTGATGGATAGAATGTAGAACTACTTTATTGTGTCAAGTTTCAAGAAGCTAGCACAAACCGTGTTTGATTTAGAGTTCTAACTGCATCTGTCAATATTGGAGAAAACGGAGTGAAACCTAAAAATTCAAACTGTTCCTGCAAATGAATGCTTCAATCCAGGAGAACTAAACTTGGGCATCCAAGTGGGATTGGTGTACTGATCATTACGTGATTGTATCATGAAGATTGGATGAAAAAATATATGTTGAGATTTCAGGAGACTCTAGTTTTTGAAAGTTTGGCAACCCCTTTCAATATAAGTGTTATTCGCAGTCCCTGCATTAGGCTACATCTAGACGAAACAAACCTTAGAGATTGAACGTAGAACTACTGTATTGTGTCAAGTTTCAAAAATCTAGCACAAACCGTGTTTGATTTAGAGTTCAAACTGCATCTGTCAATATAGGAGAAAACAGAGTGAATCCTAAAAATTCAAACTGTTCCTGCAAACGAATGCTTCAACCTAGGAAAACGAAAGTTGGGCATTCAAGTTTGATTGGTTTACTGCTCATTACTTGAAATTATCATGAAGGTCGGATGAAATAATATATGTTGATATTTCAGGAGACTCTAGTTTTTGGAAGTTTAGCAACCCCTTTCAATATAAGTGTTATTCGCAGTCCCTGCATTAGGCTACATTAAGAGGAAACAAACCTGAGAGATAGAACATAGAACTACTGTATTGTGTCAAGTTTCAAGAAGCTAGCACAAACCGTGTTTGATTTAGAGTTCGAACTGCATCTGTCAATATAGGAGAAAACAGAGTGAAAACTAAAAACTCAAACTGTTACTGCAAACGGATGCTTCAACGTTGGAGAACGAAACTTGGGCATCCAAGTTTGATTGGTGTACTGCTCATTACTTGAAAATATCATGAAGGTCGGAAGAAAAAATATATTTTGTGATTTCAGGAGACTGTAGTTTTTTTGGCAGGCTAACAACGCCTTTCATTGAATGAGTTATTCACCAGTCTGTGCTTAAGCCTACATCAAGAGGAAACAAACCTTAGAGATAGAACGTAGAACTACTGTATTGTGTCAAGTTTCAAGAAGCTAGCACAAACCGTGTGTGATTTAGAGTTCCAAATACATCTATCCATATAGGAGAAAGCAGAGTGAATCCAAAAAATGCAAACTGTTACTACAAACAAATGCTTCAACCTAGTAGAATAAAATTTGGGCAACCAAGTGGGATTGGTGTACTGATCATTACCTGAGAGTATCATGAAGATTGGCCGAAAAAATATATGCTGAGATTTCAGGGTGTAGGTTGGGAAGATTGGCAACCACTTTCAATGAAAAGGTTTTTGGCCAGTCTTTGCTTAGGGCTACATCAAGAGAAAACAAACCATAGAGACAGAACTTCGAACTACTTCATTGTGTCACGTTTCAAGGAGCTAGTACACACCATGTGTGATTTAGAGTTCCAAATACATCTATCCATATAGGAAAAAGCAGAGTGAAACCTAAAAATACAAACTGTTACTGGAAACGAATGCTTCAACCTAGAAGAACAAAATTTGCGCAGCTAACTATGATTGGTGTACTGATCATTAACTGAAAGTATCATGAAATTGGATGAAAAAGAATATGCTGAGATATCAGAGATCTCATAGGTTTTGGGAAGCTTGGCAACCCCTTTCAATAAGCAGGTTTTTCGACAGTCTCTGCTTAGGGCTACATCAAGAGGAAACTAAGCAAACAGACAGAACTTGTAGTACTTGATTGTGTCAAGTTTCAAGAAGCTAGCACAAACCGTGTTTGATTTAGAGTTCCAAATACATCTATCCTTATTGGAGAAAACAGAGTGAAACCTAAAATTTCAAACTGTTACTGCAAACGAATGCTTCAAACTAGAAGAACGAAACTTGGGGAGCCAAGTCAGATTGGTGTCCTGATCATTACCTGAAAGTATCATGAAGATTGTAAGAAAAAATATATGCTTATATTTCAGGAAACTCGTAGTATTTTGGACACTTGGATTCCCCATTCACTGAAACTGTTTTTCACCCATGTCTTCTTAGTGCTACATCAAGAGGAAACAAACCATAGAGACAGAACTTAGACTACTTCATTGTATCAAGTTACATGTTGCAAGCACAAACCGTGTGTGACTTAGAGTTCCAAGTACATCTCTTATAAAGGAGAAAAATGGAGTGAAACCTAAAAATTCAAACTGTTACTGCAAATGAATGCTCCAACGTAGAAGATCGAAATTTGTGAAGCAAAGTGGGATTGGTGTACTGATCATTAAATGAAAGTATCATGAAGATTTGATGAAAAAATATATGCTGAGATTTCAGGGAACTCGTCGGATTTGGGAAGCTTGGCAACACCTTTCATGAAAAGGTTTTTCCCCAGTTTCTGCTTAGTTCTACAACAACAGGAAACTAACCAGAGAGACAGAACTTAGAACTACTTCATTGAGTCAATTTTCAAGAAGCTAACACAAACCGTGTGTGATTTAGAGTTCCAAATACATCTATTCATGTAGGAGAAAGCAGAGTGAAACCAAAAAATGCAAACTGTTACTGCAAAAGAATGCTTCAACCTAGCGGAACGAAATTTGGGCAGCCAAGTGGGATTGGTGTACTGATCATTACCAGAAAGTATAATGATGATTGGACGAAAAAATATATGCTGAGAATTCAGGGTGTATGTTTTGACAAGCTTGGCAACCCCTTTCAATGAAAAGGTTTTTGGCCAGTCTCTGCTTAGGGTAACATCAACAGAAAACAAGCCATAGAGACAGAACTTGGAACTACTTCATTGTGTCAAGTTTCAAAAAGCTAGCACAAACCGTGTGTGATTTAGAGTTCCAAGTACATCTATCCATATATCAGAAAACACAGTGAAACCTAAAAATGCAACCTGTTACTGCACACGAATGCTTCAACCTAGAAGAACAAAATTTGGGCAGCCAAGTCGGATTGGTGTACTGATCATTACCTGAAAGAATCATGAAGATTGGACGAAAAAATATATGCTGAGATTTCAGGGTGTAGGTTTTGGGAATCTTGGCAAACCGTTAGTGAAAAGGTTATTCGCCAGTCTCTGTTTAGGGCTACATCAAGAGGAAACAAACCATAGAGACAGAACTTAGGACTACTTCATTGTGTCAAGTTTCAGAAGCTAGCACAAACCCTGTGTGATTTAGAGTTCCAAATACATCTATCCGTATAGGAGAAAACAGAGTGAAACCTAAAAATTCAAACTGTTACAGCAAACGAATGCTTCAACCTAGAAGAATGAAATTTGGGCAGCCAAGTGGGATTGGTGTAGTGATCATTCCCTGCAAGTATCAAGAAGTTTGGATGAAAAAATATATTCTGAGATTTCAGGGATCTCGTAGGTTTTGGGAAGCTTCACAACCCCTTTCAATGAAAAGGTTTTTCGCCAGTCTCTTCTTAGGACTACATCAAGAGGAAACTAACCATGGAGATAGAACTTAGAAATATTTCATTGTGTCAAGTTTCAAGAAGCTAGCACAAACCGTGTGTGATTTAGAGTTCCAAATACATCTATCCATATAGGAGAAAGCAGAGTGAATCCAAAAAATGCAAACTGTTACTACAAACAAATGCTTCAACCTAGTAGAATAAAATTTGGGCAACCAAGTGGGATTGGTGTACTGATCATTACCTGAGAGTATCATGAAGATTGGCCGAAAAAATATATGCTGAGATTTCAGGATGTAGGTTTTGGGAAGAATGGCAACCACTTTCAATGAAAAGGTTTTTGGCCAGTCTTTGCTTAGGGCTACATCAAGAGAAAACAAACCATAGAGACAGAACTTCGAACTACTTCATTGTGTCACGTTTCAAGGAGCTAGTACACACCATGTGTGATTTAGAGTTCCAAATACATCTATCCATATAGGAAAAAGCAGAGTGAAACCTAAAAATACAAACTGTTACTGGAAACGAATGCTTCAACCTAGAAGAACAAAATTTGCGCAGCTAACTGGGATTGGTGTACTGATCATTAACTGAAAGTATCATGAAATTGGATGAAAAAGAATATGCTGAGATATCAGAGATCTCATAGGTTTTGGGAAGCTTGGCAACCCCTTTCAATAAGCAGGTTTTTCGACAGTCTCTGCTTAGGGCTACATCAAGGGGAAACTAAGCAAACAGACAGAACTTGTAGTACTTCATTGTGTCAAATTTCAAGAAGCTAGCACAAACCGTGTTTGATTTAGAGTTCCAAATACATCTTCCTTATAGGAAAAAACAGAGTGAAACCTAAAAATTCAAACTGTTACTGCAAACGAATGCTTCAAACTAGAAGAACGAAACTTGGGCAGCCATGCGGCATTGGTGTACTGATCATTGCCTATAAGTATCATGAAGATTGGATGTAAAAATATATGCTGAGAATTCATGGATTTCGTAGGTTTTGGGAAGCTTAGCAACCCCTTTCAATGAAATGGTTTTTCGCCAGTCTCTGCTTAGGACTACATCAAGAGGTAAGAAACTGTAAAGATAGAACTTAGAACTACTTCATTGTGTCAAGTTTTAAGAAGCTAGCACAAACCGTGTGTTATTTAGAGTTCCAAATACACCTATCCATTTTAGAAAAAAAACAGTGAAATCTAAAAATGCAAACTGTTAATGCAAACAAATTCTTCAACATAGAAGAATGAAATTTGGGCAGCCAAGTGGGATTGGTGTACTGATCATTACCTAAAAATATCATGAAGACTGGTCAAAAAATGTATGCTGAGATTTCAGGGTGTAGGTTTTTGGAAGCTTGGCAACCCCTTTCAATGTACAAATTTTTGGCCTGTCTCTGCTTAGGGCTACATCAAGAGGAAACACACCATAGAGACAGATCTTAGAACTACTGCATTGTGTCAAGTTTCAAGAAGCTAGCAAAAACCGTGTGTGATTCAGAGTTCCAAATACATCTATCCATATAGGAGAAAGTAGAGTGAAACCTAAAAATGCAAACTGTTACTGCAAACGAATGACTCAACCTAGAAGAACGAAATTTGGGCAGCCACGTGGTTTTGGTGTGCTTATCATTCCCTGAAAGTATCATGAAGTTTGCACAAAAAAATATATGCTGAGATTTCAGGGTGTAGGTTTTGAGAATTTTGGCCACCCTTTCAATGAAAAGGTTTTTGGCCAGTCTGTGCTTAGGGCTACATCAAGTGGAAACAAACCAAAAAGACAGAACTCAGAACTACTTCACTGTGAAAAGGTTCTAGAAGCTTGCACAAACCGTGTTTGATTTTGAGACCCAAATACATCTATCCATATAGGAGAAAACAGAGTGAAACGTAAAAATTCAAACTGTTACTGCTAAGGAATGCTTCAACCTAGAAGATCAAAATTTGGGCAGACAAGTGGGATTGGTGTACTGATCATTACATGAAAGTATCATGAAGATTAGACGAAAAAATATATGCTGAGGTTTCCGGGTGTAGGCTTTGAGAAGCTTGGCAACCCCTTTTAATGACAACGTTTTTGACAAGTCTACGCTTAGGGATACATCAAGAGGAAACAAACTATGGAGACTGAACTTAGAATAACTTCATTGTGTCAAGTTTCAAGAAAATAGCACAAACCGTGTTTGATTTAGAGTTCCAAATACATCTATCTATATAGGAGAAAGCAGAGTGAAACCTAAAAATGCAAACTGTTACTGCAAACGAATGCTTCAAAATAGAAGAACAAAACTTGTGCAGCCAAGTGGGATTGGTGTACTGATCATTACTTGAAAATATCATGCAGATTGGACGAAAAAACATATGCTCAAATTTCACTGTGTATGTTTTGACAAGCTTGGCAACCCCTTTCAATGAAAAGGTTTTTGGCCAGTCTCTGCTTAGGGCTACATTAAGAAAAAACAAACCATAGAGACAGAACTTGGAACTACTTCATTGTGTCAATTTCAAGAAGCTAGCACAAACCGTATTTGGTTTAGAGTTCCAAATACATCTATTTATATTGGAGAAAGAAGAGTGAAACCTAAAAATGCAAACTGTTGCTGCAAACGAATGTCTCAACCTAGAAGAACGAAATTTGGGAAGCCAAGTGGGATTGGTGTTCTGATCATTACCTGAAAGTATCATGAAGATTGCATGAAAAAATATATGCTGCGATTTCAGGGTGTAGGTTTTGGGAAGCTTGGCAACCCCTTTCAATGAAAAGGTTTTTGGCCAGTCTGTGGTTAGGGCTACATCAAGTGGAAACAAACCATAAAGGCAGACCTCAGAACTACTTCATTGTGTAAAGTTTCTAGAAGTTAGCACAAACCGTGTTTGATTTTGAGATCCAAATACATCTATCCATATAGGAGAAAACAGAGTAAAACGTAAAAATTCAAACTGTTACTGCCAAGGAATGCTTCAACATAGAAGATCAAAATTTGGGCAGCCAAATGGGATTGGTGTTCTGATCATTACCTGAAAGTATCATGAAGATTAGACGAAAAAATATATGCTGAGATTTCCGGTTGTAGGTTTTGGGAAGCTTGGCAACCCCTTTCAATGACAAGGTTTTTGACTCGTCTCTGCTTAGGGATACACAAAGAAGAAAAAAATCATAGAGACAGAACTTAGAACTACTTCATTGTGTCAAGTTTCAAGAAGCTAGCACAAACCGTGTTTGATGTAGAGTTCCAAATACAGCTATCCATGTAAAAGAAAAAAGAGTGAAACCTAAAAATTCAAACTGTTACTGCAAACGATTGTTTCAACCAAGAAGATCGCAATTTCGGCAACCAAGTTGGATTGGTGTACATATCATTACGTGAAAGTATCATGAAGATTAGGTGAAAAAATATTTGCTGAGATTTCAGGGAACTCGTAGGTATTGGGAAGCTTGGCAACCCCTTTCAATGAAAACGATTTAGGCCAGTCTCTGCTTGGGGCTACATCAAGAGGAAACAAACCATAGAGACAAAACTTAGAACTTCTTCATTGTTTCAAGTTTCAAGAAGCTAGCACAAACCGTGTGTGATTTAGAGTTCCAACAAAATCTATCCATATAGGAGAAAACAGAGTGAAACCTAAAAATTCAAACGGTTACTGCAAAAGAATGCTTCAAACTAGAAGAACGAAATTTCGGCAGCCAAGTTGGATTGATGTACTGATCACTATGTGAAAGTGTCATGAAGTTTGGATGAAAACATATATGCTGAGATTTCAGGGAACTCATAGGTTTTGGGAAGCTTGGCATCCCCTTTCAATTAAAAGGTTGTTCGCCAGTGTGTGCTTAGGGCTACATCAAGAAGAAACAAACCATACAGACAGAACTTAGAACTACCTCATTGTGTCAAATTTCAAGAAGCTAGCACAATCCGTGTTTGATAGAGACTTCCAAATACAGTTATCAATATAGGAGAAAACAGAGTGAAACGGAAAAATTCAAACTGTTACTGCCAACGAATGCTTCAACCTAGAAGATCACAATTTTGGCAGCCAAGTGGGATTGGTGTACTGATCATTACCGAAAATATCATGAAGATTGGATGAAAAAATATATACTGAGATTTCAGGGATCTCGTAGGTTTTGGGAAGCTTGGCAAACCCTTTGAATAAAAAGGTTTTTCGCCAGTCTCTGCATAAGGCTACATCAAGAACAAACAAACCATAGAGACAGAACTTAGAACTACTTCATTGTGTCAAGTTTCAAGATGCTAGCTCAAACCATGTGTGATTTAGAGTTCCAAGTATATCTATCCCTATATGAGAAAGCAGAGTGAAAAGTAAAAATTCAAACTGTTACTGCAAACGAATGCTTCAACCTAGAGGATCGCAATTTGGGCAGCCGAGTTGGATTGGTGTTATGATCATTACCTGAAAGTCATGAAGATTGGATGAAATAATATATGTTGACATTTCAGGACACTCGAAGGTTTTTGTACGCTTGAAAACCCCATTGAATGAAACTGTTTTTCACAAGTCTCTTCTTAGGGCTACATCAAGAGAAAAGAAACCATAGAGGCAGAACTTAGAACTACTTCATTGTGTCAAGTTTCAAGATGCTAGCACAAACCGTGTGTGATTTAGAGTTCCAAATACAGCTATCCATATAGGAGAAAACAGAGTGAAATGTAAAATTTCAAACTGTTAATGCAAACGAATGCTTCATCCTAGAAGATCGCAATGGGCAGCCAAGTTTGACTGGTGTTCTGATCATTACCTGAAAGTCATGAAGATTGGATGAAATAATATATGCTGACATTTCAGGATACTCGAAGGTTATTGGACGCTTGAAAAACCCATTGAATGAAACGGTTTTTCAGAAACCATAGAGGCAGAACTTAGAACTACTTCATTGTGTCAAGTTTCAAGATGCTATCACAAACCGTGTGTGATTTAGAGTTCCAAATACATCTCTCCATAAAGGAGAAAACAGAGTGAAACCTAAAAATTCAAACTGTTAGTGCAAATGAATTCTTCAAACCGTGTGTGATTTATAGTTCCAAATACATCTATCCATGTAGGAGAAAGCAGAGTGAAACCAAAAAATGCAAACTGTTACTGCAAAAGAATGCTTCAAACTAGTGGAACGAAATTTGGGCAGCCAAGTGGGATTGGTGTACTGATCATTACCAGAAAGTATAATGATGATTGGACGAAAAAATATATGCTGAGAATTCAGGGTGTAGGCTTCCGGAAGCTTGGCTACCCCTTTCAATGAAAAGGTTTTTGGCCAGTCTCTGCATAGGGCTACATCAAGAGGAAACAAACCATAAAGACAGAACTTAGAACTACGTCATAGTGTCAAGTTTCAAAAAGCTAGCACAAACCGTGTGTGATTTAGAGTTCCAAGTATATCTATCCCTATATGAGAAAACAGAGTGAAAAGTAAAAATTCAAACTGTTACTGCAAACGAATGCTTCAACCTAGAAGATCGCAATTTGGGCAGCCAAGTTGGATTGGTGTTATGATCATTACCTGAAAGTCATGAAGATTGGATGAAATAATATATGCTGACATTTCAGGATACTCGAAGGTTATTGGACGCTTGAAAAACCCATTGCATGAAACGGTTTTTCAGAAACCATAGAGGCAGAATTTAGAACTACTTCATTGTGTCAAGATTCAAGATGCTATCACAAACCGTGTGTGATTTAGAGTTCCAAATACATCTCTCCATAAAGGAGAAAACAGAGTGAAACCTAAAAATTCAAACTGTTAGTGCAAATGAATTCTTCAAAGGAGAAGATAGAAATTTAGGCAGCAAAGTGGGATTGGTGTACTGATAACTACCGAAAAGTATCATGAAGATTGAATGAAAAAATATATGCTGAGATTTCAGGGACTTTGTAGGTTTTCAGAAGCTTGGCAACCCCTTTCAATGAAAAGGTTTTCCCCAGTTTCTGCTTAGTTCTACAACAACAGGAAACAAACCAGAGAGACAGAACTTAGAACTACTTCATTGAGTCAATTTTCAAGAAGCTAACACAAACCGTGTGTGATTTAGAGTTCCAAATACATCTATTCATGTAGGAGAAAGCAGAGTGAAACCAAAAAATGCAAACTGTTACTGCAAAAGAATGCTTCAACCTAGCGGAACGAAATTTGGGCAGCCAAGTGGGATTGGTGTACTGATCATTACCAGAAAGTATAATGATGATTGGACGAAAAAATATATGCTGAGAATTCAGGGTGTATGTTTTGACAAGCTTGGCAACCCCTTTCAATGAAAAGGTTTTTGGCCAGTCTCTGCTTAGGGTAACATCAACAGAAAACAAACCATAGAGACAGAACTTGGAACTACTTCATTGTGTCATGTTTCAAAAAGCTAGCACAAACTGTGTGTGATTTAGAGTTCCAAGTACATCTATCCCTATATGAGTAAACAGGGTGAAAATTAAAACTTCAAACTGTTACTGCAATTGAATGCTTCAACCTAGAAAATCGCAATTTGGGCAGCCAAGTTCGACTGGTGTACTTATCATTACCTGAAAGTGATGAAGATTGGATGAAATAATATATGCTGAAATTTCAGGATACTCGTAGGTTGTTGGATGCTTGAAAACCCCATTTAATTAAACTGTTTTTCACCCGTCTTTCCTTAGGGCTACATCTAGAGAAAACAAACCATAGAGACAGAACTTAGAACTACTTCATTGTGTCAAGTTTCAAGATGCTAGCTGAAACCGTGTGTGATTTAGCGTTCCAAATAGAGCTATCCATATAGGAGAAAACAGACTGAAACATAAAAATTCAAACTGTTAATGCAAACAAATGCTTCATCCTAGAAGATCACAATTTGGGCAGCCAAGTTTGACAGGTGTTCTGATCATTACCTGAAAGTACCATGCAGATTGGATGAAAAAATATATGTTGAGATTTCAGAAAACTCGTAGGTTTTGGGAAGCTTGGCAACCGCTTCTAATGAAAAGGTTTTTTGCCAGTCTCTGCTTAGGGCTACATCAAGAGGAAACAAACCATCGAGACAGAACTTTGAACTACCTCATTGTCTCAAGTTTCAAGAAGCTAGCAGAAACCGTGTGTGATTTAGAGTTCCAGGTATATCTATCCCTATATGAGAATACAGAGTGAAAATTAAAAATTCAAACTGTTACTGAAAACGAATGCTTCAAAATAGAAGAACGAAAATTGGGCAGCCAAGGTGGAATTGGGGTACTGACCATTACCTGAAACTATCATGAAGATTGGGTGAAAAAATACATGCTGACATTTGAGGATACTCGTAGGTTTTTGGACGCTTGTTAACCCCATTCAATGAAAGCGTTTTTCACCGATCTCTTCTTAGGATTACATGAAGAGGAAACAAACCATAGAGACAGAACTTAGAACTACTTCATTGTGTGAAGTTTCAAGATGCTAGCACAAATCGTGTGTGATTTTGAGTTCCAAGTATATTAATCCATATAGGAGAAAACAGAGTAAAACCTAAAAATCAAACTGTTACTGCACATGAATGCTTCAACCTAGAAGATCGAAATTTGGGCTGCCAAGTGGGATTGGTGTACTGATCATTACCTTCAAGCATCATGAAGATTGGATGAAAAAAATATATGCTGAGATTTCAGGAACTCGTAGGTTTTGGGAATCTTGACAAACACTCTCAATGAAAAGTTTTTTCGCCACTCTCTGCTTAGGGCTACATCAAGAGGAAACAAACCATAGAGACAGAACTACTACATTGTGTCAAGTATCAAGAAGGTAGCATAAACCGTGTGAGATTTAGAGTTCCAAATACATCTATCCATATAAAAGAAAACAGAGTGAAACGGAATTATTCAAACTGGTACTGCAAACGAATGCTTCAACGTAGAAGATGCCAATTTGGGCAGCCAAGTTGGATTGGTGTACTGATCATTACCTGAAAATCATGAAGATTGGATGAAATAATATATGCTGACATTTCAGGATACTCGTAGGTTTTTGGACGCTTGAAAAACCCATTGAATGAAACTGTTTTTCACAAGACTCTCCTTAGGGCTACATCCAGAGAAAAGAAACCATAGAGACAGAACTTAGAACTACTTCATTGTGTCAAGTTTCAAGATGCTAGCACAAAGCGTTTGTGATTTAGAGTTCCAAGTACTTTTATCCCTATATGAGAAAACAGAGTGAAAAGTAAAAATTCAAACTGTTAATGCAAACGAATGTTTCATCCTAGAAGATCGCAATTTGGGCAGCCAAGTTCGACTGGTGTTCTGATCATTACCTGAAAGTACCATGCAGATTGGATGAAAAAATATACGTTGAGATTTCAGGGAACTCGTAGGTTTTGGGAAGCTTGGCAACCGCTTCTTATGAAAATGTTTTTCGCCAGTCTCTGCTTAGGGCTACATGAAGAGGAAACAAACCATAGAGAGAGAACTTAGAACTACCTCATTGTGTCAAGTTTCAAGAAGCTAGCCCAAAGCGTTTGTGATTTAGAGTTCCAAGTACTTTTATCCCTATATGAGAAAACAGAGTGAAAAGTAAAAATTCAAACTGTTACTGAAAACGAATACTTCAACCTAGAAGAACAAAAATTGGGCAGCCAAGTGGGATTGGTGTACTGACCATTACCTAAAAGTATCATGAAGTTTGGATGAAAAAATACATGCTGACATTTCAGAAAACTCGTAGTTTTTTGGACGCTTGTTAACTTCATTCAAAGAAAGAGTTTTTCACCCCTCTCTCCTTAGGACTAGATGAAGAGGAAACAAACCACAGAGACAGAAGTTAGAACTACTTCATTGTGTCAAGTTTCAAGACGCTAGCACAAACCGTGTGTGATTTCCAGTTCCAAGTACATCTATCCATACAGGAGAAAACAGAGTGAAACCTAAAAATCAAACTGTTACTGCAAACGAATGCTTCAACCTAGAAGATCGAAATTTGTGCAGCCAAGTGGGATTGGTGTACTGATCATTAAGTTCAAGCATCATGAAGATTGGATGAAAAAATATATGCTGATATTTCAGTAACTCGTAGGTTTTGGGAATCTTGACAACCACTTTCAATGAAAAGTTTTTTCTCCACTCTCTGCTTAGGGCTACATCAAGAGGAAACAAACCATAGAGACAGAACTACTTCATTCTGTCAAGTATCAAGAAGCTAGCACAAACCGTGTGAGATTTAGAGTTCCAAATACATCTATCCCTATAAAAGAAAACAGAGTGAAACTTACAAATTCAAACTCGTAATGCAAACGAATGCTTCAACCTAGAAGATCGCAATGTGGGCAGCCAAGTTGGATTGGTGTACTGATATTTACCGGAAAGTCATGAATATTGGATGAAATAATATATGCTGACATTTCAGGAAACTCGTAATTTCTTGGACGCTTGTTAACCCCATTCAATGAAAGTGTTTTTCACCCGTCTCTTCTTAGGACTGCATGAAGAGGAAACAAACCACAGAGAGAGAACTTAGTGTCAAGTTTCAAGATGCTAGCACAAACCGTGTGTGATTAAGAGTTCCAAGTACATCTATCCTTATATGAGAAAATAGAGTGAAACCTAAAAATCAAACTGTTACTGCAAATGAATGCTTCAACCTAGAAGGTCGAAATTTGGGCAGCCAAGCGGGATTGGTGTACTGATCATTACCTTCAAGCATCATGAAGATTGGATAAAAACAAATATGCTGAGATTTCAAGGAACTCATAGGCTTTGGGAATCTTGGCAACCACTTTCAATGAAAAGGTTTTTGCCACTCTCTGCTTAGGGCTACATCAAGAGGAAACAAACCATAGAGACAGAACTACTTCATTGTGTCAAGTTTCAAGAAGCTAGCACAAACGGTGTGAGATTTAGAGTTCCAAATACATCGATCCATACAAAAGAAAACAGAGTGAAACGTAAAAATTCAAACAGGTACTGCAAACAAATGCTTCAACCTACAAGATGGCAATTTGTGCAGCCAAGTGGGATTGGTGTACTGATCATTACCTGAGAGTATCATGAAGATTGGATGAAAAAATATATGCTAAGATTTCAGGGAATTCGTAGGTTTTGGAAAGCCTGGCAACCCCTTTCAATGAAAAGGTTTTTCCCCAGTTTCTGCTTAGTGCTACAAAAAGAGGAAACAAACCAGAGAGACAGAACTTAGAACTACTTCATTGAGTCAATTTTCAAGAAGCTAACACAAACCGTGTGTGATTTAGAGTTCCAAATACATCTATTCATGTAGGAGAAAGCAGAGTGAAACCAAAAAATGCAAACTGTTACTGCAAACGAATGCTTCAACCTAGTAGAACGAAATTTGGGCGGCCAAGTGGGATTGGTGTACTGATCATTACCGGAAAGTATCATGATGATTGGACGAAAAAATGTATGCTGAGACTTCAGGGTGTAGGCTTTGGGAAGCTTGGCAACCCCTTTCATTGAAAAGGTTTTTGGCCAGTCTCTGCATAGGGCTACATCAAGAGGAAACAAACCATAAAGACAGAACTTAGAACTACTTCATTATGTCAAGTTTCAAGAAGCGAGCACAAACCATGTTTGATTTAGAGATCCAAATACATCTATCCATACAGGAGAAAACAGAGTGAAATGTAAAAATTCCAACTGTTACTGCAAAGCAATGATTCAACATAGAAGATCAAAACTTTGGTAGCCAAGTGGGATTGGTGTACTGATCATTACCGGAAAGCATCATGATGATTGGACGAAAAAATATATGCTGAGATTTCAGGGTGTACGCTTTGGGAAGCTTGGCAACCCCTTTCATTGAAAAGGTTTTTGGCCAGTCTCTGCATAGGGCTACATCAAGAGGAAACAAACCATAAAGACAGAACTTAGAACTACGTCATAGTGTCAAGTTTCAAGAAACTAGCACAAACCGTGTGTGATTTAGAGTTCCAAGTATATCTATCCCTATATGAGAAAAGAGAGTGAAAAGTAAAATTTCAAACTGTTAATGCAAACGAATGCTTCAACCTAGAAGATCGCAATTTGGGCAGCCAAGTTGGATTGGTGTTATGATCATTACCTGAAAGTCATGAAGATTGGATGAAATAATATATGCTGACATTTCAGGACACTCGAAGGTTTTTGGAGCTTGAAAACCCCATTGAATGAAACTGTTTTTCACAAGTCTCTTCTTAGGACTACATCAAGAGAAAAGAAACCACAGAGGCAGAACTTAGAACTACTTCATTGTGTCAAGTTTCAAGATGCTAGCACAAACCGTGTATGATTTAGAGTTCCAAATACAGCTATCCATATAGGAGAAAACAGAGTGAAACATAAAACTCAAATTGTTAATGCAAACGAATGCTTCATCCTAGAAGATCGCAATTTGGGCAGCCAAGTTCGACTGGTGTTCTGATCATTACCTGATGGTACCATGCAGATTGGATGAAAAAATATATGTTGAGATTTCAGAAAACTCGTAGGTTTTGGGAAGCTTGGCAACCGCTTCTAATGAAAAGGTTTTTCGCCAGTCTCTGCTTACGGCTACTTCAAGAGGAAAAAACCGTAGAGACAGAACTTAGAACTACGTCATTGTTTCAGTTTTCAAGAAGCTAGCACAAACCGTGTGTGATTTAGAGTTCCAAGTACATCTATCCGTATATGAGAAAACAGGGTGAAGGTAAAAATTCAAACTGTTACTGCAAACGAATGCTTCAACCTAGAAGATCGCAATTAGGCCAGCCAAGTTCGAGTGGTGTACTGATCATTACCTGAAAGTACCATGTGGATTGGATGAAAAAAATATATGTTGAGATTTCAGGGAACTCGTAGGTTTTGGGAAGCTTGGCAACCGCTTCTAATGAAAAGGTTTTTCACCAGTCTCTGCTTAGGGCTACATCAAGAGGAAACAAACCATAGAGACAGAACTTAGAACTACGTCATTGTGTCATGTTTCAAGAAGCTAGCACAAACCGTGTGTGTATTAGAGTTCTAAGTACATCTATCTCTATATGAGAAAACAGAGTGAAAAGTAAAAATTCAAACTGTTACTGCAACAATGCTTCAACCTAGAAGATTTCATTTTGGGCAACTTTAATTACCTTAAATTTTGGGCAACTTTAATTATCTTAAAGTCTTGAAGATTGCATGAAATACTATATGCTGACATTTCAGGATACTCGTAGGTTTTTGGACGCTCGAAAACCCCATTTACTGAAACTGTTTTTCACCCGTCTCTCCTTAGGGCTGCATCAAGAGAAAACAAACCATAGAGACAGAACTTAGAACTACTTCATTGTTTGAATTTCAAGATGGTAGCTCAAACCGTGTGTGATTTAGAGTTCCAAATACAGCTATCCATATAGGAGAAAACAGAGTGAAACGTAAAAATTCAAACTGTTAATGCAAACGAATGCTTCATCCTAGAAGATCACAATTTGGGCAGCCAAGTTTGACAGGTGTTCTGATCATTACCTGAAAGTACCATGCAAGTTGGATGAAAAAATATATGTTGAGATTTCAGGGAACTCGTAGGTTTTGGGAAGCTTGGCAACCGCTTCTAATGAAAAGTTTTTTCGCCAGACTCTTCTTAGGGCTACATCAAGAGGAAGCAAACCATAGAGAGAGAACGTAGAACTACCTAATTGTCTCAAGATTCAAGAAGCTAGCACAAACCGTGTGTGATTTAGTGTTCCAAGTACATCTATCCCTATATGACAATACAGAGTGAAAAGTAAAAATTCATACTGTTACTGCAAACGAATGCTTCAACCTAGAAGAACAAAATTTGGGCAGCCAAGTTGGATTGGTGTACTGACCATTACCTGAAAGTATCATGAAGATTGGATGAAAAAATACATGCTGACATTTCATAAAATTTGTAGGTTTTTGTTAAACCCATTCAATGAAAGTGTTTTTCACCCATCTCTTAGGACTACATGAAGAGGAAACAAACCATAGAGACAGAACTTAGAACTACTTCATTGTGTCAAGTTTCAAGATGCTAGCACAAACCGTGTGTGATTTCAAGTTCCAAGTACCTCTATCCATATAGGAGAAATCAGAGTGAAACCAAAAAATTCAAACTGTTAATGCAAACGAATGCTTCATCCTAGAAGATCGCAATTTGGGCAGCCAAGTTTGACTGGTGTTTTCATCATTACCTGAAAGTACCATGCGGATTGTATGAAAAAATATATGTTGAGATTTCAGGGAAATCGTAGGTTTTGGGAAGCTTGGCAACCGCTTCTAATGAAAAGGTTTTTCACCAGTCTCTGCTTAGGACTACATCAAGAGAAAACAAACAATAGAGACAGAACTTAGAACTACGTCATTGTGTCAAGTTTCAAGAAGCTAGTACAAACCGTGTGTGATTTAGAGTTCCAAGTACATCTATCCCTATATGAGAAAACAGGGTGAAAAGTAAAAATTCAAACTGTTACTGCAAACGAATTCTTCAACCTAGAAGAACAAAATTTGGGCAGCCAAGTGGGATTGGTGTACTGACCATTACCTGAAAGTATCATGAAGATTGGATGAAAAAATACATGCTGACATTTCAGGAAACTCGTAGTTTTTTGGACGCTTGTTAACCCCATTCAATAAAAGTGCTTTTCACCCGTCTCTTTTTAGGACTACATGAAGAGGAAACAAACCACAGAGACAGAACTTCAACTACTTCATTGTGTCAAGTTTCAAGATGCTAGCGCAAACCGTGTGTGATGTAGAGTTCCAAGTACATCTATCCCCGTATGAGAAAACAGAGTGAAACCTAAAAATCAAACTGTTACTGCAAACGAATGCTTCAACCTACAAGGTCGAAATTTGGGCAGCCAAGTGGGATTGGTGTACTGATCATTACCTTCAAGTATCATGAAGATTGGATAAAAAAAATTATGCTGAGATCTTTGGGAACTCGTATGTTTTGGGAATCGTGGCGAACACTTTCAATGAAAAGGTTTTTTGCCAGTCTCTGCTTAGGGCTACATCAAGAGGAAACAAACCATAGAGACAGAACTACTTCATTGTGCCAAGTTTCAAGAAGCTAGCACAACCTGTGTTTGATTTAGAGTTCCAAATAGAGCTATTCATATAGGAGAACCAGTGTGAAACCTAAAATTTCAAACTGTTCCTGCAAATGAATGCTTCAACCTAGAAGAACAAAATTTTGGCATCCAAGTGCGATTGGTGTACTGATCATTTCCTGAAAGTACCATGAAGATTAGATGAAAAAATATATGCTGAGATTTCAGGGAACTCGTAGTTTTTTGAACGCTTGGAAAAACCGTTAAATGAAAGTGTTTTTCACACGTTTCTGCTTAGGGTTACATCAAGAAGTAACAAACCATAGACACAGAACTTAGAACTACTTTATTGTGTCAAGTTTCAAGAAGCTAGCACAAACCGTGTGGGATTTAGAGTTAAAAAAAATCTATTCATATAGTAGATATCAGAGTGAAACCTAAAAATTCAAACTGATCCTGCAAAAGAATGTTTCAACCTAGAAGATCAAAATTTGGGCAACCAAGTGGGATTGGTGTACTGATCATTACGTGAAAGTATCATGAAGATTGGGTGAAAAAATATATGCTGAGATTTCAGGGAACTCAAAGGTTTTGGGAAGCTTGGCAACCCCTTTCAATGAAAGGGATTTTTGCCACTCTCTGCTTAGGACTACATATAGTGGAAACAACCCATAGAGACAGAACTTAGAATTATCCTATTGTGTCAAGTATCAAGAAGCTGCCACAAACCGTGTTTGATTTAGAGATCCAAGTACATCTATCCATATAGGAGAAAATAGAGTGAAACCAAAAAATTCAAACTGTTACTGCAAACAAATGCTTCAACCTAGAAGATCGAAATTTGGTCAGCCAAGTGGGATTGGTGTACTGATTATTACCTGAAAGTATCATGAAGATTGGATGAAAAAAATATATGCTGAATTTTCAGGAACTCATAGGTTTTGGGAAGCTTGGCTACCCCTTTCAATGAAAGGGATCTTTGCTACTCTCTGCTTAGGCCTACATCTAGAGGAGAGAAATCATAGAGACAGAACTTAGAACTACTTCATTGTGTCAAGTTTCATTAGGCTAGCAAACACCTTCTGGGATTTAGAGTTCCAAATACATCTATCCATATTGGAGAAAACAGAGTGAAACGTAAAAATTCAAACTGGTACTGCACACGAATGCTTCAACCAAGAAGAACTAAATTTGAGCAGCCAAGTGGGATTGGTGTACTGATAATTACCTGAAAGTATCATGAAGATTGCATAAAAAATATATGGTGACATTTCATGAAACTCGTGGTTTTTTGGAAGCTTGGAAACCCCATTCAATGAAATTGCTTTTCCCCCGTCTCTGCTTTAGGGTACATCAAGAGGAAACAAACCATAGAGACAGAACTTAGAACTACTTCATTGTGTCAAGTTTCAAGACTCTAGCACAATCCGTGTTGATTTAGAGTTCCAAATACAGCTATTCATATAGGAGAATACAGAGTGAAAACTAAAAATTCAAACTGTTACTGTAAACGAATTCTTCAACCTAGAAGATCGCAATTTTGGCAGCCAGGTGGGATTGTTGTACTGATAATTACCTGAAAGTATAATGAAGATTGGAAGAAATAATATACACTGAGATTTCAGGGAACTCGTTGGTTTTGGGAAGCTTGGCAACCCCTTTCAACAAAAAGGTTTTTCGCCAGTCTGTGCTTCGGGATACATCAGTAGGACAAAAATTATAGAGGCAGAACTTTGAACTACTTCATTGTGTGAAGTTTCAATAAGGTAGCACAAACCGTGTGTGATTTAGCGTTCCAAATACATCTACCCATATATGTTAAAACAGAGTGAATTCTAAAAATTGAAACTGTTACTGCAGACGAATGATTCAACCTAGAAGATCGCAATTTAGGGAGCCAAGTGGGATTGGTGTACTGATAATTACCTGAATGTATCATAAATATTGGATGAAAAAATATATGCTGAGATTTCAGGGAACTTGTAGGTTTTGGGAAGCTTGGCAACCCCTTTCAATGAAAAGGTTTTCGCCAGTTTCACATCAAGTGGAAACAAACCATAGAGACGGAATTTAGAACTATTTCATTGTTTCAAGTTTAAAGAAGCTAGCGCAAACCGTGTTTGATTTAGAGTTCCAAATAGAGCTATCCATATAATAGAAAACAGATTGAAATCTAAAAATTCAAACTGTTACTGCAAACGAATGCTTTAACCTAGTAGAACGAAATTTGGGCGTCCAAGTGGGATTGGTGTACTGATCATTACCTTAAACTATCATGAAGATTGGATAAAAAAATATATGCTGACTATTCAGAGTGTAGGTTTTGGGAAGCTTGGCAACCACTTTCAATGAAAAGGTTTTTCGCCAGTCTGTGCTTAGGGCCAAATCAAGAGGAAACAAACCATAGAGACAGAAATTAGAACTACATCATTGTGTCAAGTTTCAAGAAGCTAACACAAACCGTGTTTGATTTAGAGTTCCAAATACAGTTATCCATATAAGAGAAAACAGATTGAAATCTAAAAATTCAAACTGTTAATGCAAACAAATACTTCAACCTAGAAGATCGAAATTCGGGGAGCCAAGTGGGATTGGTGTACTGATCATTACTTGGAAAGTATCATGAAGATTGCAAGAAAAAAATATATGCTGAGATTTCAGAGTGGAGGTTTTGGGAAGCTTGGCAACCCCTTTCAATGAAAAGGTTTTTTGCCAGTCTGTGCTTAGGGCTACATCAGGAGGAAACAAAGCATAGAGACAGAACTTAGAACTACTTAATTTTGTCAACTTTCAAGAAGCTAGCACAAACCGTGTGGGATTTAGAGTTCAAAATACAGCTATCCATAAAGGAGAAAACAGAGTGAAAAGTAAAAATTCAAACTGTTACTGCAAACGAATGCTTCAACCTAGAAGATGCAATTTGGGCAGCCAAGTAGGATTGGTGTTCTGATCAGTAACTGATAGTATCATGAAGCTTGGATTAAAAAATGTATGTTGAGATTTCAGAGTACTTGTAGGTTTGGGGAAGCTTGGCAACCCCTTTCAATTAAAAAGTTTTTTGCCAGTATCAGCTTAGGGCTATATCAAGAGGAAAAAAAAACATAGAGACAGAGATTAGAATTGCTTCATTGTGTCATGTTTAAAGAAGCTACCACAGACCGTGTTTGATTTAGAGTTCCAAAAACAGCTATCCATATTGGAGAAAACAGAGTGAAACCTAAAAATTCAAACTGTTACTGCAAACTTATTCTTCAACATAGAAGTTTAAAATTTGGAAAGCCAAGGTGAATTGGTGTACTGATCATTACCTCAAAGTATCATGAAGATTGGATGAAAAAAAATATATGATGAGATTTCAGAGTGTAGGTTTTCGGAAGCTTGGCAATCCATTTCAATGAAAAGGATTTTGACCAGTCTGTGCTTGGGGTACATCAAGTGGAAAAAAAACTATAGGGACAGAACTTAGAACTACTTCATTCTGTCAAGTTTCAAGAAGCTAGCACAAACCGTGTGTGATTTAGAGTTCCAAATACATCTATACATATAGGTGAAAACAGAGTGAATCCTAAAAATTCAAAGTGTTACTGCAAACGATGCTTCAAATTACATGAATGAAATTTGGACAGGCATGTGGGAATAGTGTACTATTATTACCTGAAAGTATCATTACCTGAAAGTATCATGAAGATTGGATGAAAAAATATATGCTGACATTTCACGAAACTCGTAGTTTTTTGGAAGCTTGGAAACCCCATTTAATGAAAGTGTTTTTCACCCGTCTCTGCTTAGGGCTACATCAAGAGGAAACAAACCATAGACACAGAACTTAGAACTACTTCATTGTGTCATGTTTAAAGAAGCTACCACAAACCGTGTTTGATTTAGAGTTTCAAAAACAGTTATCCATATAGGAGAAAACAGAGTGAAACCTAAAAATTCAAACTGTTACTGCAAACTAATGCTTCATCCTAGAAGATTAAAATTTGGACAGCCAAGTGGGATTGGTGTACTGATCATTACCTCAAAGTTTCATGAAGAATGATGAAAATATATATGATGAGATTTCAGAGTGTGTGTTTTGGGAAGCTTGCCAACCCCTTTCAATGAAAAGGTTTTTCGGAAGTCTGTGCTTAGGGCTACATCAAGTGGAAAAAAAACTATAGGGACAGAACTTTCAACTAATTCATTCTATCAAGATTCAAGAAGCTATCCCAAACCGTGTGTGATTTAGAGTTCCAAATACATCTATCCATATAGGTCAAAACAGAGTGAATCCTAAAATTTCAAACTGTTACTGCAAACGAATGCTTCAACCAAGAAGAACGAAATTTGCGCAGCCAAGTGGGATTGGTCTACTTATAATTACCTGAAAGTATCATGAAGATTGGATGAAAAAATATATGCTGACATTTCACGAAACTCGTAGTTTTTTGGAAGCTTGGAAATCCCATTTAATGAAAGTGTTTTTCACCTGTCTCTGCTTAGGGCTACATCAAGAGGAAACAAACCATAGGGATTAGAAATAAAAACTACTTCATTGTGTCAATTATCAAGACGCTAGCACAAACCGTGTTTGATTTAGAGTTCCAAATACTGCTATCCATATAGGAGAAAACAGAGTGAAACCGAAAAACTCAAACTGTTACTGCAAATGAATGCTTGAACCTAGAAGATCGCAATTTGCACAGCCAAGTAGAATTGGTGTACTGATCATTACCTGAAAGTATCATTAAGTTGGGATGAAAAAATATATGCTGAGATTTCAGAGTGTAGGTTTTGGGAAGCTTTGCAAACCCTTTCAATGGAAACGATTTTCACCAGTCTGTGCTTAGGGCTACATCAAGAGGAAAAAAACCATAGAGACAGAACGTAGAACTACTTCACTGTGTCAAGTTTCAAGAAGCTAGCACAAACCGTGTGGGATTTCTAGTTCTAAATCCTTCTATCCATATAGGAGAAAACGGAGTGAAACATAAAAATTCAAACTGGTACTGCACACGAATGTTTCAACCTAGAAGTACAAATTTGAGCAGCCAAGTGGGATTCGTGTACTGACCATTACCTGAAAGTGTCATGAAGATTGTATGAAAAAAATATATGCTGAGAATTCAGGGAACTCGTAGGTTTTGGAAAGTTTGGCAACTCCTTCCAATGAAAGATTTTTTAAAAGTCGCTGCTTAGGGCTACATCAAGAGGAAGCAAACCATAGAGACAGAACGTAGAACTACTTCGTTGTGTCAAGTTTCAAGAAACTAGCACAAACCTTTTTGGATTTAGAGTTCCAAAAACATCTATACATATAGGAGAAAACAGAGTGAAACGTGAAAATTCAAACTGATACTGGAAACGAATGCTTCAACCTAGAAGTTCGCAATTTGGGAAGCCAAGCGAGATTGGTGTACTGATCATTACCTGATAGTATCATGAAGATTGGATGAAAAAATGTATTTTGAGATTTCAGGGAACTCGTAGGTTTTGGGAAACTTGGCAACCCCTTTCAATTTAAAGGTTTTTCGCCAGTTTCTGCTTAGGGCTACATCAAGAGGAAACAAACCATAGAGACAGAACTTAGAACTACTTCATTGTGTCAAGTTTAAAGACGCTACCACAAACCGTGTTTGATTTAGAGTTCCAAATACAGCTATCCATATAGGAGAAAACAGAGTGAAACCTAAAAATTCAAACTCTTACTGCAAATGAATGCTTCAACCTAGAAGATTATAATTTGGACAGCCAAGTGGGATTGGTGTACTGATCATTACGTGAAAGTATCATGAAGATTGGAAGAAAATACATATGCTGGGATTTCAGGAAACTCCAAGTTTTTAGGAAGCCTGGCAACCCCTTTCAATGAAAGTATTTTACGCCAGTCTCTGCTTAGGTCTACATCAAGAGAAAAGAAACCATAGAGATAAAACTTTGAACTACTTTATTGTGTCAAGTTTCAAGAAGCTAGCACAAATCGTGTTTGATTTAGAGTTTTAACTACATCTATCCATATAGGAGAAAGCCGAGTGAAACCTAAAAATTCAAATTGTTACTGCAAACTAATGCTTCAACCTAGAAAAATGAAATTTGGGCAGCCAAGTGAGATTACTGTTCTGATCATTTCCTGAATGTTCATGAATATTGGATGAAAAAATATGTGCTGGAATTTCAGGAAACTCCTAGTTTTTCGGAAGCCTGGCCACCCCTTTCAATGAAAGCATTTTTCGCCAGATTCTACTTAGGGCCAACTCAAGAGGAAAGAAACCATAGACATAGAACCTAGAATTACTTTTTGTGTCAAGCTTCAAGAAGGTAGTAAAAACCGTGTTTGATTTATAGTTCTTACTACGTCTATCCATATAGGCGAAAACAGAGTGAAACCTAAAAATTGAAACTGTTACTGGAAACGAATGCTTCAAACTAGAAGAACAAAATTTGTGCAGTCAAGTGTAATTGGTTTACTGATCATTACAAAAGTATCATGAAGATGGATAAAAAAAAATATATGCAGATATTTCAGGAAACTCCTAGTTTTTCAGAAGCCTGGCAACCCCTTTTAATGAAAGGGTTTTACGCCAGTCTCTTCTTAGGTCTACATCAAGAGGAAAAAAACCATAGAAATAGAAACTAGAACTGCTTTATTGTGTCAAGTTTTAAGAAGCTAGCAGAAACCGTGTTTGATTTAGAGTTCCAAATACATCTATCCATAGAGGAGAAAACAGATTGAAACCTAAAAATTGAAACTGTTACTGCAAACGACTGCTTCAACATAGCAGAACAAAACTTGGGCAGCCAAGAAGGACTGGTGTACTGATCATTACCTGAAAGTGTCAGGAAGATTGGATGAAAAAATGTATGCTGAGATTTCAGGAAACTCCTAGTTTTTCGGAAGTCTGGCAACCCCTTTGAATGAAAGTGTTTTTCGCCAGTCTCTGCTTAGGAATACATCAAGAGGAATGAAACCATAAAGATAGAATCTAGAACTACTTTAGTGTGTCAAGTTTCAAGAAGCTAGCAATAACCGTGTTTGATTTAGAGTTCCAACTACGTCTATCCATAGAGGCGAAAACAGAGTGAAAGCTAAAAATTTAAACTGTTAGTGCAACCGACTGCTTCAACGTAGAAGAACAAAATTTGGGCAGCCAAGTAGGATTGGTGTACTGAACATTATCTAAAAGTATCGTGAAGATTGGTTGTAAAATTATATGCTGAGATTTTAGAAAATTTGTATTTTTTTAGAAGCTTTTCAACCACTTTCAATGAAAGTGTTTTTCCCCAGTCTCTGCTAAGGACTACATCAAGAAGAAAGAAACCATAGAGATAGAACCTAGAACGAGTTTATTGTGTCAAGTTCAAGAAGCTAGCAAAAAACGGTGTTTGATTTAGAGTTCCAAGTATACCTATACTTATAGGAGAAAAGAGAGTGAAACCTAAAAATTGAAACTCTTCCTGCAAACGACTGCTTAACCTAGAAGAACGAATTTGGGCAGGCAAGTGGGATTGGTGTACTGATCATGATCTGAAAGTATCATGAAGATTGGATGAAAAAATATATGCTAAGATTTCAGAAAAAATGTATTATTTGGAATCTTGGCAACCCCTTTCAATGAAAGTGTTTTTCGTCAGTCTCTGCTTAGGGCTAAATCAAGATGAAACAAACCATAGAGAATAAAACCTAGAACTGATTTATTGTGTCAAGTTTCAAGAAGCTAGCACAAACCGTGTTTGATTTAGAGTTCTAACTAGATCTATCCATATAGGAAAAAACAGAGTGAAACCTAAAAATTAAAACTGTTACTGCAAACGAATGAATCTACCTAGAAGAATGAAATTTCAGCAGCCAAGTGGGAATCGTGTATTGATCATTACCTGAAAGTGTCATGAAGATGGGATAAAAAAATATATGTGGATGTCAGGAAACTCCTAGTTTTTCAAAAGATTGGCAACCCCTTTCAATGTAACTGTTTCTATCCATTCTCTGCCTAGGGATACATCAAGAGGAAAGAAACCATAGAGAGAGAACTTAGATCTACATTATTGTGTCAGGCTTCAAGAAGCTACCACAAACCGTGTTTGATTTAGAGTTCCAACTGCATCTATCTATATAGAAGAAAACAGAGTGAAACCTAAAAATTGAAACTGTTACTGCAAACGAATGCTTCAACCTAGAAGAACGAAATTTGGGCAGCCAAGTAGGATTGGTGTACTGATATTTACCTGGAAGTATCATGAAGATTGGATGAAACAATGTATGCTGGGATTTCGGGAAAATTGTATTTTTTTTTTTTTGAAACTTGGAAACTCTTTTAAAAGAAAGTGTTTTTTGCCAGTCGCTGCTTGGGGCTACATCAAGTGGAAAAAAACCATAAATATAGAACCTAGAACTGCTTTATTGTGTCAAGTTTCAAGAAGATAGCACAAACCATGTTTGATTTAGAGTTCCAAAAACGTCTATCCATATAAGAAAACAGAGTGAAACCTAAAGATTGAAACTGTTACTGCAAACCAATGCTTCCACCTAGAAGAAGGAAATTTGGGCAGCCAAGTGGGATTGTGTACTCATCATTACCTGAAAGTATCATGAAGATTGGACGAAAAAATATATGCAGAGATTTCAGGAAACACCTAGATTTTAGGAAGCCTGGCAAATCCTTTCAATGAAAGTGTTTTTCGCCGGTCTCTGCTTAGGGCCATATCATGAGGAAAGAAACCATAGAGACAGAACTTTGAACTTTTTATTGTGTCAAGTTTCAAGAATCTACCACAAACCGTGTTTGATTTAGACTTCCAACTTCATGAATCCATATAGGAGAAAACAGAGTGAAACCTAAAATTTGAAACTATTCCTTCAAACGACTGCTTCAACCTAGAAGAACGAAATTTGGGCAGCCAAGTGACATTGGTGTACTGATCATTACCTGAAAGTATCACGAAGATTGGACGAAAAAATATATGCAGAGATTTCGGGAAACACCTATGATTTTCTGAAGCCTGGCAACCCCTTTAAATGAAAGCATTTTTCGCCAGTCTCTACTTATTAAGAATTCAAGAGGAAACAAACAATAGAGAGAGAACTCAGACCTACTTCATTGTGTCAAGTTTCAAGAAGGTGACAAAAACCGTGTTTGATTTAGAGTTCCAACTACTTCTATACCTATAAAAGAAAACAGAGTGAAACCTCAAAATTGAAACACTTAGTACAAACGAACGCTTCAAATTAGAAGAACAATATTTGGGGAGCCAAGTGGGATTGTTCGACTGATGATTACCTGAAAGTATCATGAAGATTGGATGAAAAAATGTATGCTGATATTTCAGGAGACTCGTAGATTTTGGAAGCTTGAAAATCCCATTCAATGAAAGTGTTTTTCACCCGTCTCTGCTTAGGACTATATCAAGAGGAAACAAAAAAAGAGACAGAACGTAGAACTACTTAATTGTGTCAAGTTTCAAGAAGCTAGCACAAATCGTGTTAGATTTAGAGTTCCAACTACATCTATCTTAATAGGAGAAAACGGAGTGAAACCTAAAAATTGAAACTGTTACATCAAATGAATGCTTCAACCTATAATAATTATATTTGGGCAGCCAAGTGGGATTGGTGTACTGATCATTACCTGAAAGTAGCATGAAGATTGGATGAAAAAATATATGCTGAGTATTCAGGGAATTTGTACGTTTTGGGAAGCATGGCAATCCCTTTCAGAAAAGGTTCTTCACCAGTCTCTGCGCAGAGCTACATCAAGAGGAAACAAACCATAGATACAGAACTTAGAACTACTTCATTGTTTCAAGTTTCAAGAAGCTATCACAAACCGTGTGAGATTTAGAGTTCCAAATACATCAATCCATATAGGAGAAAACAGAGTGAAACCTATAAATTAAAACTGTTTCTGAAAAAGAATGCTTCAACATAGAAGAACGAAATTTGGGCAGCCTAGTGGAATGGTGTACTGATCATTACCTGAAAGTATCATGAAGATTGGATGAGAAAATATATGCTGAGATTTCAGGAAACTCGTAGGTTTTGCGAAGCTTGGCAACCCCTTCAAATGAAAAGGTTTTTCGTCAGTCTCTGCTTATGGCCACATCAAGAGGAAACAAACCATAGAGACAGAACTTAGAACTACTTCATTGTGTCCAGTTTGAGGAAGCTAGCACAAACCGTGGGTGATTTAGAGTTCCAAAGACATCTATCCATGTAGGAGAAAAAAGAGTGAAACGTTAAAATTCATACTGGTACTGCAAACGAATGTTTCAGCCTAGAAGATCGAAATTTGGGCATCCAAATGGGATTGGCGTACTGATCATTACGTGAAAGTATCCTGAAGATTGGATGAAAAAATATATACTGACATTTCAGGGAACTCTTAGGTTTTGGGAAGCTTGGCAACCTTTTTCAATTGAAAGGTTTTTCGCCAGTCTCTGCTAAGGGCTACATCAAGACGAAACAAACCATAGAGACAGAACTTTGAACTACTTCATTGTGTAAAGTTTCAAGAAGCTAGCACAAACCGTGTGTGATTTAGAGTTCCAAGTACATCTATCCATATAGGAGAAAACAGACTGAATCCTAATAAATGCGGATCCAACATGGCGGCGGGCAGAGAGGCTGCACTTTCACTGCACTCCCAGTGATGGGGTCATAGGGTTGCAAGGATAACTCTTGGATCCTTCCAACGGAGATTCTCCTAGCAAAATTCTATTGAAGAGAGACCGCCCGGGAGCTACTAGGATTTTTTTAAAACGTCTATGTGACCCGAGTGGGACCCTGCCACTAGACGCGGAGTACCAGATTCACCTTCCACAGTCCGCACACCGCGGGCACAGCTGCAGATCTGTCCACCCAACCGCAGCCAAAGTGACTGGGTCCTGCTAGATGCCGAGACACAGCTTGGCAGAAAGAACTCTCTAGCCAAGCCCCCACGAGGCGGAGCTGAGGCGAACTGGGCCGGACCAGTTCCACCCCTCCCCTGGGACACTCCAGCAAGGAGCCTGGGGCCCGCCATAGCAGAGAGGTGACGTCACCGGAGTTCGGCCGGCGGAATTCCTTCCCAGCAGAATCCACTTTAGCAGGTGCGTGACTTCCCATACTGATACAGGCATCCAGGAAACCTCGTTGACTTCTCAGGGGTCGTGTCCGTAGGGAAGCAGAGGGGATCCCAGACCCCAAGGCCCCCATATCACCGGCGGTGACCATCAGGGTCTTAGCTGCCAGTTTACCACAGCACTGGGGCTTAAAAGGGACACGCAGTGGGGCTGCAAGTGTAACTAGACCTCTGGAGAATCACTTCTGGGGAACAGGACCTGGCTGGCAGGCTGACGGGAGGAAGGGGGTTAAGAGCTGGAGAAGTGAAATGGCTCGGAACTGACAAGTCTGGGAGAATCCCAGGAGACGCCCTACAAAGATAGCTCTCGGCAGGTAGAGAGCAGATGCTCCGCTTGGAGGGCACAGCTCCGCCTACTGGAAGAGAAGAAGGTGGATCTCCAAGACTTTAATTTTTTTGTTGTTGTTATTGTTGTGGTTGCTGCTGCCGATATTTTTTTTCTCTCTCCTTATTCTCTCCCTGATCCTTTCCCCCTACTCCTTCTCTCTTTCTATCCCATTTCAAGTTTTATTGTTCTTTTCATTCCCCTCTAATCTATCTCTCCCTCCATCCTTTTTTCTTTTTAACAGCACCTTCATTCCCTTACCCCCCAACTCTCATCCCAAGCATTACATCTTCCATTGCGTGTAATTGTCTAAATGCAAATAGGTGAATATCTCGAGGCTGTCTATAAGACTCCCAAATACCTAGCTACTAACAACACCCTGATCCAATTGCCCGGTAGTATCCACCTTCAGTGGAGCAATCTTCTAAAGTAGCCAAGACATACTAACCATCGTACCACCAGAGCACCTAACCTAAACATATAGACCTAAGAACAAACAGCAAATCATTATATGCATACAGAACCTAGAAGCCTTATATGAATTGAATGAATCTGCTTTAAAGCACAACAAAGCCCAACATTTCTAGGCATAATCTTCCAACACAAAAGAGAGACAACAGAGATATACAAAGCCAAAACAAATGTATAGGAGAAAGCAGTTACAAAGCAGTCAAACAGAGCTGGATAGCAACGTGAACAATATAAAAAAAACAAGGGAAAAAAGGGTTACAAACAATGCAGGACAATCTAAATATACAAGAGGACATAGCAGAAACAGAAACATGGACAGGGAAAGAAATCAAGGCATACCTAATTCAAATGGAACGGAATATTAGAGAAGACATGAGACAGCAAATCCAAGCATTGAAAGTATATTTTGAAGAGGAACTAACCACACAAACTCAATCAGTAAAGAATGAGCTTTATCAGGAGATAGAGGTGTTAAAAAAAATCAAGTTGTAATCATAGAAATGCAAGAAACCGTAAATCAGATTAAAAGCGCTAATGAGAATATTACAAACAGACTAGATCAAGTAGAAGTCAGAACATCAGATAATGAAGACAAAGTTTATCAACTTGAAAAGAATATAGTTAACACAGAAAATATGCTGAAATCTCACGAGCAATGTATCCAAGAGATATGGGATCTTATCAAAAGACGAAATTTGAGAGTCATTGGGATAGAAGAAGGCACAGAGAATCAGTCCAAAGGAATGGATGGCTTACTAAAGGAGATAATACTAGAAAACTTCCCAGAGATGAAAGGTGGAATGGATTGCCAAATCCTGGAAGCTTACAGGACCCCAAACATCCAAAACCATAATAGACCAACTCCTAGACACATAATCATGAAGATAGCTAACATACAGGACAAGGAGAGGATACTAAAAGCTACGAGAGAAAGGAGGCAGATTACATTTAGGGGTAAACGAATTAGGTTAACGACTGATTTTTCATCACAGACTTTGAAAGCGAGAAGATCCTGGAACAGCGTATTTCAAACACTGAAAAATAATGGACTCCAACCAAGAATACTGTATCCAGCAAAACTAAGCTTCAGATTTGACAATGAAATTAAAATATTTCATGATAAACAAAAGCTAAAAGAATTCACAGCCAGAAAACCAGCACTGCAAAGCATTTTGAGCAAAATATTTCAAGAAGAGGAACTGAAAAATAGCGCCCAAAACTAACAGTGGGAGGTATCTCAGTAAAGGGAAAGAAAAATAACCAAAGAGGGAAAACTAGCCAATATAAAATTAATAAATAAATAAACATGACTGGAATTACAAACCATATTTCAATTGTAACCTTAAATGTTAATGGCTTAAATTCACCAATCAAGAGACATAGGCTATTAACCTGGATTAAAAAAACAAATCCAACAATATGCTGCCTACAGGAGACTCATATGATAGAAAAAGACATTCACAGACTGAAGGTGAAAGGTTGGGAAAAATCATACCACTCACATGGCCATCAGAAGCAAGCAGGAGTGGCCATTCTCATATCGAATAAACTCAACTTCAAACCTAAGGTAATCAAAAGGGATAAAGAAGGACACTATATACTGTTAAAAGGAACCATCCACCATCAAGACATAACAATTATCAATTTATATGCACCAAACAATGGTGCTGCAACGTTCATAAAACAAACTCTCCTCAAGTTCAAGAGTCAAATAGACCACAACACAATAATTATGGGGGACTTCAACACACCACTCTCACCATTGGACAGATCCTCTATTCAAAAGCTGAACAAAGAAACTATAAAACTTAATAACGTAATCAATAACCTAGACTTAACTGACATACATAGAATATATCAACCATCATCAAGTGGATACACATTCTTCTCAGCAGCACATGGATCCTACTCAAAGATAGACCATATATTATGCCATAGGGCGACTCTCAATAAATATAAAGGTGTGGAGATAACACCATGCACCATATCTGACCATAATGGAATGAAGCTGGAAATTAATGATAAAAGAAGGAAGGAAAAATCCTGCATCACCTGGAAAATGAACAATATGTTACTGAATGATCAATGGGTTACAGAAGATATAAAGGAAGAAATCAAAAAATTCCTAGAGATAAACGACAATACAGACACAACATACCAGAATCTATGGGACACAATGAAAGCAGTTTTAAGAGGGAAATTCATTTCCTGGAGTTCATTCCTCAAAAAAAGAAAAAACCAACAAATAAATGAACTCACACTACATCTTAAAACCTTAGAAAAGGAAGAGCAAAACAACAGCAAACATAGCAGAAGACAAGAAATAATTAAAATCAGAGCAGAAATCAACGAAATTGAAACAAAAAAAAAACATTGAAAAAATTGATAAAGCTAAAAGTTGGTTCTTTGAAAAAATAAATAAGATCGACAGACCCTTAGCCACGCTAACGAAGAGAAGAAGAGAGAGAACGCAAATTACTAACATATGGGATGAAAAAGGCAATATCACAACAGACACTACAGAAATACAGAAGATAATTAAAAAGTATTTTGAAGCTCTATGTTCCAATAAAATAGAAGATAGTGAAGATATCGATAAATTTCTTAAGTCATATGATCTGCCCAGATTGAGTCAGGAAGACACACACGATTTAAACAGACCAATAACAAAAGAAGAAATTGAGGAGGCCATCAAAAGACTACCAACTAAGAAAAGCCCAGGACCGGATGGGTATACAGCAGAATTTTACAAAACCTTCAAAGAAGAATTAATACCAATACTTTTCAAGCTATTTCAAGAAATAGAAAAAGAAGGAGCTCTTCCAAATTCATTCTATGAGGCCAACATAACCCTGATCTCAAAACCAGACAAAGACACTTCAAAGAAAGAAAACTATAGACCAATATCTCTAATGAACTTAGATGCAAAAATTCTCAATAAAATCCTGGCGAATCGAATGCAAAAGCATATCAAAAAAATTGTGCACCATGATCAAGTAGAATTCATCCCTGGGATGCAAGGCTGGTTCAATATACGGAAATCAATAAATGTTATTCACCACATCAATAGACTTAAAGATAAGAACCATATGATCATCTCGATAGATGTAGAAAAAGCATTTGACAAAGTACAGCATCACTTTATGTTCAAAACACTAGAAAAACTAGGGATAACAGGAACTTACCTCAACATGGTAAAAGCTATATATGCTAAGCCTCAGGCTAACATCATTCTAAATGGAGAAAAACTGAAGGCATTCCCTCTAAAATCTGGAACTAGACAGGGATGCCCTCTTTCACCACTTCTATTCAACTTAGTTATTGAAATACTAGCCAGAGCAATTAGACAGACAAAAGAAATTAAAGGCATAAAAATAGGAAAAGAAGAACTTAAATTATCGCTATTTGCAGATGACATGATAATATACTTAACAGACCCAAAAGGGTCTACAAAGAAACTGCTAGAGTTAATAAACGAATTCAGCAAAGTGGCAGGATATAAAATCAATACGCATAAATCAAAGGCATTCCTGTATATCAGCAACAAAACTTCTGAAATGGAAATGAGGAAAACCACCCCATTCACAATATCCTCAAAGAAAATAAGATACTTGGGAATCAACCTAACAAAAGAGGTGAAAGATTTATACAATGAAAACTACAGAATCCTAAAGAGAGAGATAGAAGAAGATCTTAGAAGATGGAAAAATGTACCCTGTTCATGGATAGGCAGAACTAACATTATCAAAATGGCGATATTACCCAAAGTTCTCTACAGGTTTAATGCGATGCCAATCAAAATCCCAATGGCATTTCTTGTAGAAATAGATAAAGCAATCATGAAATTCATATGGAATAACAAAAGACCCAGAATAGCAAAAACAATACTAAGCAGGAAGTGTGAATCTGGAGGTATAGCGATACCAGAGTTCAAACTGTACTACAAAGCAATAGTAACAAAAACAGCGTGGTACTGGTACCAAAACAGGCAGGTGGATCAATGGTACAGAATAGAGGACACAGAAACCAATCCACAAAATTATAAATTTCTTATATTTGATAAAGGGGCTAAAAACATGCAATGGAGGAAGGATAGCATCTTCAACAAATGGTGCTGGGAAAATTGAAAATCCATATGCAACAAAATGAAACTGAATCCCTTTCTCTCGCCATGCACAAAAGTTAACTCAAAATGGATCAAGGAGCTTGATATCAAAGCACAGACCCTGCACCTGATAGAAGAAAAAGTTGGCTCCGATCTACCTATTGTGGGGTCAGGCTCCAAATTCCTTAATAGGACGCCCATAGCCCAAGAGTTAATAACAAGAATAAACAAATGGGACTTACTTAAACTAAAAAGTTTTTTCTCAGCAAGAGAAACAATAAGAGAAGTAAATAGGGAGCCTACATCCTGGGAACAAATCTTTACTCCTCACACTTCAGATAGAGCCCTAATTTCCAGAATATACAAAGAACTCAAAAAATTAAACAAAAAGATAACAAATAACCCAATCAACAAATGGGCCAAGGACCTGAACAGACACTTCTCAGAAGAAGACATACAGTCAATTAATAAGTACATGAAAAAATGCTCACCTTCTCTAGCAGTCAGAGAAATGCAAATCAAAACCACCATCTCACTCCAGTAAGATTGGCAGCCATTAGGAAGTCAAACAACAATAAGTGCTGGCGAGGATGTGGGGAAAAGGGTACACTTGTACATTGCTGGTGGGACTGCAAAATGGTGCAGCCAATATGGAAAGCAGTATGGAGATTCCTGGGAAAGCTGGGAATGGAACCACCATTTGACCCAGCTATCGCCCTCCTCGGACTATTCCCTGAGGACCTTAAAAGAGCATGCTATAGGGATACTGCCACATCCATGTTCATAGCAGCACAATTCACAATAGCCAGACTGTGGAACCAACCTAGATGCCCTTCAATAGATGAATGGATAAAAAAAATGTGGCATCTATACACAATGGAGTATTATGCAGCACTAAAAAATGACAAAATCATTGAATTTTCAGGGAAATGGATGGCATTAGAGCAGATTATGCTAAGTGAAGCTAGCCAATCCTTAAAAAACAAATGCCAAATGTCTTCTTTGATTTAAGGAGAGCAACTAAGAACTGAACAGAGGGAAAGAGCATGAGGAAAATATTAACATTAAACTGAGACGAGTGATAGGAGGGAAAGGGAGAGAGAAGGGAAAGTGCATGGAAACGGAAGGACACCCTCATTTTTATACGAAATCACATATACAAAGTTGTGAGAGGAAAGGGCGGGGAAGGGAGAGAACGGAACAACAATAGATGAGGTAGAGAGGGAAGATGAGAGGGGAGGGGAGGGGGAATATTAGGGGATAGGAAAGTCAGCAGAATACAACAGTCACTAATATGGTATTATGTAAACATTGTGAATGTGTAACTGATGTGATTCTGCAATCTGTATTTGGGGTAAAAATGGAAATGCATAACTCATTTGAATCAAATGTATGGAAGATGAAAAAAATAAATAAATAAAAAAAGGAAAAAAAAAAGAAAACTAAAAATGCAAACTGTTACTGCAAACGAATGCTTCAACCTAGAAGATCGCAATTTGGGCAGCGAAGTGGGATTGGTGTACTGATCATAACCTGAAAGTATCCTGAATATTGGATGAAAAAATATATGCTGCGTTTTCAGGGAACTCGTAGTTTTTTGGACTCATGAAAACCTATTTCAATGAAAGTGTTTTTCACCCCTCTCTGCTTAGGGCTACATCAAGAGGAAACAAACCATACAGACAGAACTTAGAACTACTTTATTGTGTCAAGTTTCAAGACACTAGCACAATCCGTGTTTGATATGAGTTCCAAATACACCTATAATTATATTAGAGAACAGAGTGAAACCTACAAATTCAAAATGGTACACAAAACGAATGCTTCAAACTAGAAGATCGCAGTTTGGACAGCGAAGTGGGATCGGTGTACTGATCATTACCTGAAAGAATCATGAAGATTGGAAGAAAAAATATATGCTGAGATTTCAGAGTGTAGGTTTTGAGAATCTTGGTAACCCCTTCCCATGAAAAGTTTTTTCTCCATTCTCTGCTTAGGGCTACATCAACAGGAAACAAAGCATAGAGATAGAACTTAGAACTACTTCATTGTTTAAAGTTTCAAGACGCTAGCACAAACCGAATGTGATTTTGAGTTCCAAGTACATCTATCCATATAGGAGAAAACAGAGTGAAACCTAAAAATGCAAACTGTTACTGCAAACGAAGGCTTCAACCTAGAAGAACGAAATTTGGGCAGCCAAGTGGGATTGGTGTACTGATCATTACCTGACAGTATCAGGAAGATTGGATGAAAAAATATATGCTGACATTTTAGAAAACTCATAGTTTTTTGGACGCTTGAAAACCACATTCAATGAAAGTATTTTATACCCGTCTCTGCTTAGGGCTACACCACGAGGAAACAAACCATTGAGACAGAAATTAGAACTACTTCATTGTGTAAAGTTTCAAGACGCTAGCACAATCCGAGTTTGATAATAGTTCCAAATAGAGGTATAATTATAGGAGAAAACAGAGTAAAACCTCTAAATTCAAACTGTTACTGGAAATTAATGCTTCAACATAGAAGATCGAAATCTGGGCAGCCAAGTAAGATTGGTGTACTGATCATTACCTGAAAGTCTCATGAAGATTGGATGAAAAAATATATGCTGAGATTTCAGGGAACTCGAAGGTTTTGGAAAGCTTGGCAACCACTTCCATTTAAAAGGTTTTTCGTCAGTCTCTGCTTAGGGATACATCAAGTGGAAACAAAAGATAGAGACAGAACTTACTACTACTTCATTGTGTCAAGTTTCAAGAAGCTAGTACAAACCGTGTTTGATTTAGGGTTCCAAATATATCGATCCATATAGGAGAAAACTGAGTGAAACGCAAAATGCAAACTGGTACTGCAAACGAATGCTTCAACCTAGAAGATCGAAATTTGGGCCGACAAGTGGGATTGGAGTACTGATCACTGCCTGAAAGTATCATGAAGATTGCATGAAAAAATATACGCAGAGATTTCAGGGATCTCGTAGGTTTTGGGAAGCTTGGCAACCCCTTTCAATGAAAAGGTTTTTCCCCTGTCTCTGCTTAGAGCTACATCAAGAGGAAACAAACCATAGAGAAAGCACTTAGAACTTCTTCATTGTGCCAAGTTTCAAGAAGCTAGCACAAGCCCTGTGTGATTTAGAGTTTCAAGTACATCTATCCATATAGGAGAAAACAGAGTGAAACCTAAGAATTCAAACTGTTACTGCAAACGAACGCTTCAACCTAGAAGATCGCAATTTGGGCAGCCAAGTGGGATTGGTGTACTGATCATTACCTGAAAGTATCATGAAGATTGGATGAAAAAATATATGCTGACATTTCAGGAAACTTGTAGATTTTTGGACGCTTGAAAACCCCATTCAATGAAAGTGTTTTTCACCCGTCTCTGCTTGGGCCTACACCAAGAGGAAACAAGGCATAGAGACAAAACTTGGAACTACTTCATTGTGACAAGTTTCAAGACGCTAGAACAATCCCTGTTTGATAAGAATTTCAAATACTGCTATAAGTATAGGAGAAAACAGAGTAAAACCTATAAATACAAACTGTTACTGCAAACGAATGCTTCAACGTAGAAGATCGATATTTGGGCAGCCAAGTGGGATTGGTGTACTGATCATTACCTGAAACTATCATGAAGATTGCATGAAAAAATATATGCTGAGATTTCAGGGAACACGTAGGTTTTTGCAAGCTAGGAAACCACTTCCAATGAAAAGGTTTTTCGCCAGTCTCTGCTTAGGGCCACATCAACAGGAAACAAACCATTGAGACAGAACTTAGAACTACTTCATTGTGTCCAGTTTGAGGAAGCTAGCACAAACCGAGTGTGATTTAGAGTTCCAAATACAACTCTCCGTGTAGGAGAAAACAGAGTGAAACGTAAAATTTCAAACTGTTACTGCAAACGAATGCTTCAACCTAGAAGATCGCAATTTGGGCAGCCAACTGGGACTGGTGTACTGATAATTACTTGAAAGTATCATGAAGTTTGGATGAAAAAATATATGCTGAGATTTCAGGGAACTCGTAGGTTTTGGGAAGCTTGGCAACCCCTTTCAATGAAAAGGTTTTTCGCCAGTCTTTGCTTAGGGCTACATCAAAAGGAAACAAACCATAGAGACAGAAGTAAGATCTACTTCATTGTATCAAGTTTCAAGAAGCTAGCACAAACCGTGTTTGATTTAGAGTTCCAACTACATCTATCTATGTAGAAGAAAACAAAGTGAAACCTAAAAATTGAAATTGTTACTGCAAACGAATGCTTCAACCTAGAAGAACGAAATTTGGGCAGACAAGTGGGATTGGTGTACTGATATTTACCTGGAAGTATCATGAAGATTGGATGAAACAATATATGCTGGGATTTCAGGAAAATTGTATTTTTTTTAAACTTGGAAACTCTTTTAAAAGAAAGTGTTTTTCGCCAGTCGCTGTTTGGGGCTACATCAAGTGGAAAAAAACCATAAATATAGAACCTAGAACTGCTTTATTGTGGCAAGTTTCAAGAAGCTAGCACAAACCGTGTTTGATTTAGAGTTTCAAAAACGTCTATCTATATTAGAAAACAGAGTGAAACCTAAAAATTGAAACTGTTACTGCAAACCAATGTTTCCACCTAGAAGAAGGAAATTTGGGCAGCCAAGTGGGATTATGTACTCATCATTACCTGAAAGTATCATGAAGATTGGACGAAAAAACATATGCAGAGATTTCAGGAAACACCTAGATTTTCAGAAGCCTGGCAAATCCTTTCAATGATAGTGTTTTTCACGGGTCTCTGCTTTGGGCCACATCAAGAGGAAAGAAACCATAGAGACAGAACTTTGAACTTTTTTATTGTGTCAAGTTTCAAGAAGCTACCACAAACCGTGTTTGATTTAGACTTCCAACTTCATGATTCTATATAGGAGAAAACAGAGTGAAACCTAAAATTTGAAACTATTACTGCAAACGACTGCTTCAACCTAGAAGAAGGAAATTTGGGCAGCCATTTGGAATTGGTGTACTGATCATTACCTGAAAGTATCATGAAGATTGGACAAAAAAATATATGCAGAGATTTCGGGAAACCCCTATGATTTTCTGAAGCTTGGCAACCCCTTTCAATGAAAGCATTTTTAGCCAGTCTCTACTTATTGCCAATTCAAGAGGAAACAAACCATAGAGATAGAACTCAGACCTACTTCTTTGTGTCAAGTTTCAAGAAGGTGGCAAAAACCGTGTTTGATTTAGAGTTCCAACTACCTCTTTACCTATAAAAGATAACAGAGTGAAACCTCAAAATCGAAACACTTAGTACAAACGAATGCTTCAACTTAGAAGAATAAAATTTGGGGAGCCAAGCGGGATTGTTCGACTGATGATTACCTGAAAGTATCATGAGGATTGGATGAAAAAATGTATGCTGATATTTCAGGAGACTCATAGATTTTGGCACCTTGGAAACCGCATTCAATGAAAGTGTTTTTCACCCGTCTCTGCTTAGGACTATATCAAGAGGAAACAAACCATAGACACAGAACGTAGAACTACTTCATTGTGTCAAGTTTCAAGAAGCTAGCACAAACCGTGTTAGATTTAGAGTTCCAACTACATCTATCTTAATAGGAGAAAATGGAGTGAAACCTAAAAATTGAAACTGTTACAACAAACGAATGCTTCAACCTATAATAATTATATTTGGGCAGCCAAGTGGGATTGGTGTACTGATCATTACCTGAAAGTATCAAGAAGATTGGTCGAAAAAATATATGCTGATATTTCAGGGATCTCGTGGGTTTGGGAAGCTGGGCAACCCCTTTCAATGAAAAGGTTTTTGGCCAGACTGTCCTTAGGACTACATCAAGAGAAAATAAAGCATAGAGAGAGAACATAGAAGTACTTCATTGAGTCAAGTTTCAAAAAACTAGCACAAACCGTGTGTGTTTTAGAGTTCCAAATACATCTATCCATATAGGAGAGAGAAGAGTGAAACCTAAAAATTCAAACTGTTACTGAATACGAATGCTTCAACCTAGAAGAACGAAATTCGAGCAGCCAAGTGGAATTGGTGTACTGATCTTTACCTGAAAGTATCATGAAGATTGCACAAAAAAATATATGCTGAGATTTCAGGGTTTAGGGTTTGGTAAGCTTGGCAACGACTTTCAATGAAAAGGTTTTTGGCCAGTCTCTGCTTAGGTCTACATCAAGAGGAAACTAACCATAGAGACAGAATTTACAACTACTTCATTGTTTCAAGTTTCAGGAAGCTAGCACAAACTGGGTGTGATTTAGAGTTCTAAATACATGTATCCATGTAGGAGAAAACAGAGTGAAACCTAAAAATTCAATCTGTTACTGCATAAGAATGTTTCAACCTAGAAGAAAGAAATTCGGGCAGCCAAGTGGGATTGTTGTCGTGATCATTACCTGAAAGTATCATGAAGATTGGATGAAAAAATATATGCTGAGATTTCAGAGAACTCGTAGGTGTTGGGAAGATTGGCAACACCTTTCAAATAAGAGGTTTTTCACAAATCTCTGTTTAGGGCTACATCAAGAGGAAACAAAGCATAGAGTCAGAACTTAGAACTACTTCATTGTGTCAAGTTTCAAGAAGCTAGCACAAACCGTGTTTGATTTAGAGTTCCAAATACATCTCTATATATAAGAGAAACAAGAGTGAAACAAAAAAATTCAAAGTGTTACTGCAAACGAATGCTTCAACCTAGAAGATCGAGATTTGGGCAGCCAAGTGGGGTTGGTGTAGTGATCATTCCCTGAAAGTATCATGAAGATTCGACGAAAAAATATATGCTGAGATTTCAGGGTGTAGGTTTTGGGAAGCTTGGCAACCCCTTTAAATGAAAACTTTTTTCGCCAGTCTCTGCTTAGGGCTACATCAAGAGGAAACAAACCATAAAGACAGAATTTAGAACTACTTCATTGAGTCAAGTTTCAAGAAGCTTGGACAAACCGTGTGTGATTTAGAGTTCAAAATACATCTATCAATATAGGAGAAAGCAGAGTAAAACCTAAAAATGCAAACTCTTAGGGCAAATGAGTGCTTCAACTTAGAAGAACGAAATTCGGGCAGCCAAGTGGGATTGGTGTACTGATCATTTCCTGAAAGTATCATGAAGATTGGACGAAAAAATATATGCTGATTTCAGGGTGTAGTTTTGGGAAGCTTGTCAACCCCTTTCAATGAAAAGGATTTTACCAGTCTCTGTTTAGGGCTTCACAAGAGGAAACAAAGCATAGAGACAGAACTTAGAGCTACTTCATTGTGTCAAGTTTCAAGAAGCTAGCACAAACCGTGTTCGATTTAGAGTTCCAAATACATCTCTATATATATGAGAAACCATAGTGAACCATAAAAATTCAATGTGTTACTGCAAACGAATGCTTCAACCTAGAAAATCGAAATTTGGGCAGCCAAGTGGGATTGGTGTACTGATCATTACCTGAAAATATCATGAAGATTGGACCAAAAAATATATGCTGAGATTTCAGGGTGTTGGTTTTGGGAAGCTTGGCAAACCCTTTCAATGAAAAGGTTTTGGCCAGTACTGCTTAGGCCTACATCAAGAGGAAACACACCATAGAGACAGAACTTAAAACTAATTCATTGTGTCAAGTTTCAAGAAGCTAGCCCAAACCGTGTGTGATTTAGAGTTAAAAATACTTCTATCCATATAGGAGAAAGCAGAGTGAAGCCTAAAAATGCACACTGTTCTGGCAAAAGAATGCTTCAACCTAGAAGAATGAAATTCGGGCAGCCAAATGGGATTGTTGTACTGGTCATAACCTGAAAGTATCATGAAGATTGGACGAAAAAATATATGCTGATATTTCAGTGTGTAGGTTTTGGGAAGCTTGTGAACCCCTTTCAATGAAAAGGTTTTTCGCCAGTGTCTTCTTAGGGCTACACCAAGAAGAAACAAACCATAGAGAAAGAAATTAGACCCACTTCATTGAGTCAAGATTCAAGAAGCTAGCACACACCCTGTGTGATTTAGAGTTCCAAATACATCTATCCATATAGGAGAAATCAGAGTGAAACCTAAAAATGCAAACTGTTAAGGCAAACAAATGCTTCAACCTAGAAGAATGGAATTCGGGCAGCCAAGTGGGATTGGAGTACTGATCATTACCTGAAAGAATCATGAAGACTGGAAGAAAAAATATATGCTGAGATTTCAGGGTGTAGGTTTTGGAAAGCTTGTGAACCCCTTTCAATGAAAAGTTTTTTTGCCAGTGTCTGCTTAGGACTACATCAAGAGGAAATAAACCGTAGAGATAGAACTTTGAACTATTTCATTGTGTCAAGTTTCAAGAAGCTAGCAAAAAACGTGTGTGATTTGGAGTTTCAAGTACATCTATCCATATAGGAGAAAACGCAGTAAAACCTAACAATTCAAACTGTTACTGCAAAAGAATGCATTAACCCTGAAGAACGAAATAAGGGCAGCCAAGTGGGATTGGTGCCCTGATCATTACCTGAACGTATAATGAAGTTTGGACGAAAAAATATATGCTGAGATTTCAGGGATCTCGTAGGTTTTGGGAAGCTTGGCAAACTTTTTCAATGGAATGTTTTTTCGCCAGTCTCTGCTTAGAGCTACATCAAGAGGAAACAAACCATAGAAACAGCAATTAGAACTACTTCATTGTGTCAAGTTTCAAGAAGCTAGCACAAACCGTGTTTGATTTAGAGTTCCAAATACATGTATTTATATAGGAGAAAACAGAGTGAAAGGAAAAAATTCAGGGTGTTACTGCAAATGAATGTTTCAACCTAGAAGATCGAAATTTGGGCAACCAAGTGGAATTGGTGTACTGATCATTACCTGAAAGTATCATGAAGATTGGAAGAAAAAATATATGCTGAGATTTCAGGGTGTAGGTTTTGCTAAGCTTGGCTACCCCTCTCAATGAAAAGGTTTTTGGCCAGTACTGCTTAGGGCTACATCAAGAGGAAACAAACCATAGAGACAGAAATTAAAACTACTTCATTGAGTCAAGTTTCAAGAAGCTAGCACAAACCGTTTGTGATTTAGAGTTCCAAATACATCTATCCATAATGGAGAAACCAGAGTGAAACCTAAAAATGCAAACTGTTCTGGCAAAATAATGCTTCAACCTAGAAGAATGAAATTCGGTAGCCAAGTGGGATTGTTGTACTGATCATTACCTGAAAGTATCATGAAGATTGGACGAAAAAATATATGCTGATATTTCAGTGTGTAGGTGTTCGGAAGCTTGTGAACCCCTTTCAATGAAAAGGTTTTTCGCCAGTGTCTGCTTAGGGCTACATCAAGAGGAAACAAACCATAGAGACAGAACTTAGAACTTCTTCATTGAGTCAAATTTCAAGAAGCTAGCACAAAACGTGTGTGATTTAGAGTTTCAAGTACATCTATCCATATTAAAGAAAACACAGTGAAACCTAAAAATTCAAACTGTTACTGGAAACGAATGCTTCAACATAGAAGAACGAAATTTGGGCAGCCAAGAGGGATTGGTGTACTGATCATTATCTGAAAGTATCATCAATTTTGGATGAAAAAATATATGCTGAGATTTCAGGTATCTCGTAGGTTTTGGGAAGGTTGGCAAAACTTTTCAATGGAAAGTTTTTTCGCCAATCTCTGCTTAGAGCTACATCAAGAGGAAACAAAACTTAGGTATAAAACTTAGAACTACTTCATTGTGTCAAGTTTTAAAAAGCTAGCACAAACCGTTTGTGATTTAGAGTTCCAAATAAATCTATCGGTATAGGAGAAAGCAGAGTGAAACCTAAAAATGCAAACTGTTACTGCAAATGAATTCTTCAAGCTAGAAGAACGAAATTCGAACAGCCAAGTGGCATTGGTGTACTGATCATTTCCTGAAAGTATCATGAAGATTGGACGAAAAAATATATGCTGAGATTTCAGGGTGTAGGTTTTGGGACGCTTGGCAACACCTTTCAATGAAAAGGTTTATGGCCAGTCTCTGCTTAGGGCTACGTCAAGAGGAAAGAAATCATAGAGAAACAACATAGAAATACTTCATTGTGTCAAGTTTCAAGAAGATAGCACAAAATGTGTTTGATTTCGAGTTCCAAATACATCTATTTATACAGGAGAAATCAGAGTGAAACGTAAAAATTCAAAGTGTTACTGCAAACGAATGCTTCAACCTAGAAGATCGAAATTTGGGCAGCCAAGTGGGATTGGTGTACTTATCATTACCTGAAAGTATCATGAAAATTGTACAAAAACATATATGCTGGGGCTTCAGCGATCTCGTAAGTTTTGGGAAGCTTGGCAACCCCTTCCAATGAAAAGGTTTTAGGCCAGACTCTGCTTAGGGCTACACAAAGAGGAAACACACAATAGAGACAGAACGTAGAACTACTTCATTGGGTCAAGTTTCAAGAAGCTAGCAGAAACCGTGTGTGATTTAGAGTTCCATATGCATGTATCCATATAGGAGAAAACAGAGTGAAACCTAAAAATTCAATCTGTTACTGCAAGCGAATGCTTCAACCTAGAAGAACAAAATTCAGGCAGCCAAGTGGGATTGGTGTTCTGATCATTCTTGAAAGTATCATAAAGATTGGAAGAAAAAATATATGCTGAGATTTCAGTGTGTAGGTTTGGGAAGCTTGTCAACCCCTTTCAATGATAAGGATTTTACCAGTCTCTGCTTAGGATTACATCAAGAGGAAACAAAGCATAGAGACAGAGATGAGAACTACTTCATTGTGTCAAGTTTCAAGAAGCGAGCACAATCCGTGTGTGATTTAGAGTTCCAAATACATCTATCTATATAGGAGAAAGTAGAGTGAAACCTAGAAATGCAAACTGTTACTGCAATCGAATGCTACATCCTAGAAGAACGAAATTCGAAAAGCCAAGTGGGATTGGTGTCCTGATCACTACCTGAAAGTATCATAAAGTTTGGACTAAAAAATATATGCTGAGATTTCAGGGTGTAGATTTTGGGAAGCCTGGCAACCCCTTTCAATGAAAAGGTTTTTAGCCAGTCTCTGCTTAAGGATACATCTAGAGGAAACAAACCATAGAGACAGAACTTAGAACTACTTCATTGTGTCTAGTTTCAAGAAGCTAGCATAAACCGTGTGTGATTTAGAGTTCCAAATACATCTATTCATATAGGAAAAAGCATAGTGAAACCTAAAATGCAAACTGTTACTGCAAATGAATGCTTCAACCTAGACGAACGAAATTTGGGCAGGCAAGTGGGATTGGTGTACTGATCATTACCTGAAAGTATCATGATGATTGGATGAAAAAATATATGCTGGGAATTCAAGGATCTCGTAGGTTTTGGGAAGCTTGGCAACTCCTTTCAATGAAAAGGTTTTTCGCCAGTCTCTGCTTAGGGCAGCATCAAGAAAAAACAAACCATAAAGACAGAACTTAGAACTACTTCATTGTGTCAAGTTTCAAAAAGTTAGCACAAACCGTGTTTGATTTAGAGTTTCAAATACATCTATTTATATATGAGAAAACAGAGTGAAACCTAAATATCCAAACTGTTACTGCAAACAAATGCTTCAACATAAAGTAATGAAATTTGGGTAGCCAAGTGGGATTGGTGTACTGATTATTACCTGAAAGTATCAAGAAGATTGGACTAAAAAATACATGCTGAGATTTCACGGTGTAGGTTGTGGGAAGCTTGGCAACCCCTTTCAATAAAAAGGTTTTTGGCCAGTCTCTGTTTAGGGCTACATTAAGAGGAAATCAACCATAGAAACAGAACTTAGAACTACTTCATTGAGTCAAGTTTTAAGAATCTAGCACAAACCGTGTTTGATTTAGAGTTCCAAATACGTCTATTTACATAGGAGAAAACAGAGTGAAACGTCAAAATTCAAAGTGTTTCTGCAAACCAATGCTTAAAACTAGAAGATCGAAATTTGGGCAGCCAAATGGGATTGGTGTACTGATCATTACATGAAAATATCATGAAGATTGGATGTAAAAATATATGCTGAGATTTCAGGGATCTAGTAGGTTTTTGGAAGCTTGGCAACCCCTTTCAATGAAAAGGTTTTTCGCCAGTCTCAGCTTAGAGCTACATCAAGAGGAAACCAACCATAGAAACAGAACTTGAAACTACTTCATTGTGTCATGTTTCAAACAGCTACCACAAACCTTGTATTTTATAGAGTTTCAAGGACATCTATCCATATAGGAGAAAACAGAGTGAAACCTAAAAATTCAAACTGTTACTGTAAACGAATTCTTCAACCTAGAACAACGAAATTTGGGCAGCCAAGTGAGATTGGTGTATTGATTATTACCTGAAAGTGTCATGAAGATTGGACTAAAAAATATATGCTGAGATTCTAGGGGGTATGTTTTGGGAAGATTGGCAACGCCTTTCAATGAAAAGGTTTTTGTCCAGTATCTGCTTAGGGCTACATCAAGAGGAAACAAAACATAGAGACAGAACTTAGAACTATTTCATTGTGTCAACTTTCAAGAAGCTAGCACAAATCATGTTTGATTTAGAGTTCCAAATACATCTATTTATATTGGAGAAAACAGAGTGAAACGTAAAATTTCAAAGTGTTTCTGCAAACGAATGCTTGTTCCTAGAAGATCAAAATTTGGGCAGCCAAGTGGGATTGGTGTACTGATCATTAGCCGAAAGTATCATGAAGATTGGACTAATAAATATATGCTGAGATTTCAGGGTGTAGGTTTTGGGAATCTTTGCAACCTCTGTCAGTGAAAAGGTTTTGGCCATTCTCTGTTTGGGCTACATCAAGAGGAAACAAACCTTAGAGACAGAACTTAAAACTACTTCATAGTGTCAAGTTTCAAGAAGCTAGCACAAACCGTGTGTGATTTAGAGGTCCAAATACATGTATCTATATAGGAGAAAACAGAGTGAAACCTAAAAATTCAATCTGTTACTGCAAACGAATTTCTCAACCTAGAAGAAGGAAATTTGGGAAGCCAAGTGTGATTGGTGTACTGATCATTACATTAAATAATCATGATAATGTGACGAAAAAATATATGCTTCGATTTAAGGGTGTTGGTTTTGGGAAGATTGGCAGACCTTTCAATGGATAGGTTTTTCGCCAGTCTCTGCTTAGGGCTACATCAAGACGAAACAAACCATAGAGAAAGAACTAAGAACTACTTCATTGTGTCAAGATTCAAAAAGCTAGCACAAACCGTGTGTGATTTAGAGTTCCCAATAAATCAATCCATACAGGAAAAAGCAGAGTGATACCTAAAATGCAAACTGTTACTGCAAACAAATGCTTCAACCTAGAAGAACGAAATTTGGGCAGCCAAGTGGGATTGGTGTACTTATCATTACCTGGAAGTATCATGAAAATTGTACAAAAACATATATGCTGGGGCTTCAGCGATCTCGTAAGTTTGGGGAAGCTTGGCAACCCCTTCCAATGAAAAGGTTTTAGGCCAGTCTCTACTTAGGGCTACATAAAGAGGAAACAGACAATAGAGACAGAACTTAGAACTACTTCATTGTGTCAAGTTTCAAGAAGCTAGCAGAAACCGTGTGTGATTTAGAGTTTCATATGCATGTATCCATATAGGAGAAAACAGAGTGAAACCTAAAAATTCAATCTGTTACTGCAAAAGAATGCTTCAACCTAGAAGAACAAAATTCGGGCAGCCAAGTGGGATTGGTGTTCTGATCATTCTTGAAAGTATCATAAAGATTGGAAGAAAAAATATATGCTGAGATTTCAGTGTGTAGGTTTGGGAAGCTTGTCAACCCCTTTCAATGATAAGGATTTTACCAGTCTCTGCTTAGGATTACACCAAGAGGAAACAAAGCATAGAGACAGAAATGAGAAGTACTTCATTGTGTCAAGTTTCAAGAAGCGAGCACAATCCGTGTGTGATTTAGAGTTCCAAATACATCTATCTATATAGGAGAAAGTAGAGTGAAACCTAGAAATGCAAACTGTTACTGCAATCGAATGCTACATCCTAGAAGAAAGAAATTCGAAAAGCCAAGTGCGATTGGTGTCCTGATCACTACCTGAAAGTATCATAAAGTTTGGACTAAAAAATATATGCTGAGATTTCAGGGTGTAGATTTTGGGAAGCCTGGCAACCCCTTTCAATGAAAAGGTTTTTAGCCAGTCTCTGCTTAAGGATACATCTAGAGGAAACAAACCATAGAGACAGAACTTAGAACTACTTCATTGTGTCTAGTTTCAAGAAGCTAGCATAAACCGTGTGTGATTTAGAGTTCCAAATATATCTATTCATATAGGAGAAAGCAGAGTGAAACCTAAAAATGCAAACTGTTACTGCAAACGAATGCTTTAACCTAGAAGAACGAAATTTGGGCAGGCAAGTGGGATTGGTGTACTGATCATTACCTGAAAGTATCTTGAAAATTGGACGAAAACATATATGCTTGAATTTCAGGGATCTCATAGGTTTTGGGAAGCTTGGCAACCCCTTTCAATGGGAAAGTTTTTCGAAGGTCTCTGCTTAGAACTACATCAAGAGGAAGCAAACCATAGAGACAGAACTTAGAACAACTTCATTGTGTCAAGTTTCAGGAAGCTAGCACAAAACGTGCTTGATTTAGACTTCCAAATACATTTATGTGTATAGGAGAAAACAGAGTGAAACCTAAAAATTCAATCTGTTACTGCAAACGAATGCTTCAACCTAGAAGAACGAAATTTGGACAGCCAAGTGGTTTTCGTACACTGATCATTACCTGAAAATATCATGTAGATTGGACGAAAAAAATATATGCTGAGATTTCAGGGTGTAGGTTTCGGGAAGCTTGGCAACCCCTTTCAATGAAAAGGTTTTTCGCCAGTGTCTGATTAGGGCTACATCAAGAGGAATAAAACCATAGAGATAGAACTTAGAATTTCTTCATTGTGTCAAGTTTCAAGAAGCTAGCACAAACCGTATGTGATTTAGAGTTTCAAGTACATGTATCAATATAGGAGAAAACAGAGTGAAACCTAAAAATTCAATCTGTTACTGCAAACGAATTTCTCAACCTAGAAGAAGGAAATTTGGGAAGCCAAGTGTGATTGGTGTACTGATCATTACATTAAATAATCATGATAATGTGACGAAAAAATATATGCTTCGATTTAAGGGTGTTGGTGTTGGGAAGATTGGCAGACCTTTCAATGGATAGGTTTTTCGCCAGTCTCTGCTTAGGGCTACATCAAGACGAAACAAACCATAGAGAAAGAACTAAGAACTACTTCATTGTGTCAAGATTCAAAAAGCTAGCACAAACCGTGTGTGATTTAGAGTTCCCAATAAATCTATCCATACAGGAAAAAGCAGAGTGATACCTAAAATGCAAACTGTTACTGCAAACAAATGCTTCAACCTAGAAGAACGAAATTTGGGGAGCCAAGTGGGATTGGTGTACTTATCATTACCTGGAAGTATCATGAAAATTGTACAAAAACATATATGCTGGGGCATCAGCGATCTCGTAAGTTTTGGGAAGCTTGGCAACCCCTTCCAATGAAAAGGTTTTAGGCCAGTCTCTACTTAGGGCTACATAAAGAGGAAACAAACAATAGAGACAGAACTTAGAACTACTTCATTGTGTCAAGTTTCAAGAAGCTAGCATAAACCGTGTGTGATTTAGAGTTCCAAATACATCTATTCATATAGAAAAAAGCAGAGTGAAACCTAAAAATGCAAACTGTTACTGCAAACGAATGCTTCAACCTAGAAGAACGAAATTTGGGCAGGCAAGTGGGATTTGTGTACTGATCATTACCTGAAAGTATCATGAAAATTGGAGGAAAACATATGCTGGGAATTCAGGGATCTCGAAAGTTTTGGGAAGCTTGGCAACCCCTTCCAATGAAAAGGTTTTAGGCCAGTCCCTGCTTAGGGCTACATAAAGAGGAATCAAACAATAGAGACAGAACTTAGAACTACTTCATTGTGTCAAGTTTCAAGAAGCTAGCAGAAACCGTGTGTGATTTAGAGTTTCATATGCATGTATCCATATAGGAGAAAACAGAGTGAAACCTAAAAATTCAATCTGTTACTGCAAAAGAATGCTTCAACCTAGAAGAACAAAATTCGGGCAGCCAAGTGGGATTGGTGTTCTGATCATTCTTGAATGTATCATAAAGATTGGAAGAAAAAATATATGCTGAGATTTCAGTGTGTAGGTTTGGGAAGCTTGTCAACCCCTTTCAATGATAAGGATTTTGCCAGTCTCTGCTTAGGACTACATCAAGAGGAAACAAAGCATAGAGACAGAAATGAGAACTACTTCATTGTGTCAAGTTTCAAGAAGCGAGCACAATCCGTGTGTGATTTAGAGTTTCAAGTGCATCTATCCATATAGGAGAAAACAGAGTGAACCCTAAAAATTCAATCTGTTGCTGCAAACCAATGCTTCAACCTAGAAGAAGGAAATTTGGGCAGCCATTGGGAATTGGTGTACTGATCATTACCTGAAAGTATCATGAAGATTGGATGAAAAAATATATGCTGAGATTTTAGAAATCTCGTAGGTTTTGGGAATCTTGGCAACCCCTTTCAACGAAAAGGTTTTTCGCAAGTCTCTGCTTATGGCTACATCAAGATGAAACAAACCATAGAGACAGAACTTAGAGCTACTACATTGTGCAAAGTTTTAAGAAGCTAGCACAAACCGTGTGTTATTTAGAGATTCAAGTACATCTATCCATATAAGAGAAAACAGAGTGAATCCTAAAAATGCAAACTGCTACTGCAAACGAATGCTTCAACCCAGAAGAACAAAATTTGGACAGCCAATTGGAATTGGTGTACTGATTATTACCTGAAAGTATCATGAAGATTGGACCAAAAAGAATTAGCTGAGATTCCAGGGTTTAGGTTTTGGGTAGCTAGGCAACACTTTTCAATGAAAAGGTTTTTCGCAGATTTCTGCTTAGGGCTACATCAAGAGGAAACAAACCATAGAAACAGAACTTAGAACTACTTCACTGTGTCAAGTTTCAAGAAGCTAGCACAAACCGTGTTTGATATAGAGTTCCAAATACATCTATTTATATAGGAGAAAACACAGATAAACCTAAAAATGCAAATTCTTACTGCAAACGAAAGCTTCAACCTTGAAGAACAAAATTTGGGCAGCCAAGTGGGATTGGTGTACTGATCCTTACCTGAAAGTATCATGATGATTGGATGAAAAAATAGATGCTGAGACTTCAGGGATCTCGTAGGTTTTGGGAAGATTGTCAACCCCTTTCAATTAAAATTTTTTCGCCAGTCTCTGCTTAGGGCTACATCAAGAGGAAACAAACCATAGAGAAAGAACTTAGAACTACTTCATTGTGTCAGGTTTCAAGAAGCTAGCACAAACCAAGTTTGATTTAGAGTTTCAAGTACATCTATCCATATAGGAGAAAACAGAGTGAAACCTAAAAATTCAAACTGTTACAGCAAACGAATGCTTCAACCTAGAAGAACGAAATTTGGGCATCCAAGTGGGATTAGTGTACTGATCATTACCTGAAAGTATCATGAAAATTGGAGGAAAACATATGCTGGGAATTCAGGGATCTCGAAAGTTTTGGGAAGCTTGGCAACCCCTTCCAATGAAAAGGTTTTAGGCCAGTCCCTGCTTAGGGCTACATAAAGAGGAATCAAACAATAGAGACAGAACTTAGAACTACTTCATTGTGTCAAGTTTCAAGAAGCTAGCAGAAACCGTGTGTGATTTAGAGTTTCATATGCATGTATCCATATAGGAGAAAACAGAGTGAAACCTAAAAATTCAATCTGTTACTGCAAAAGAATGCTTCAACCTAGAAGAACAAAATTCGGGCAGCCAAGTGGGATTGGTGTTCTGATCATTCTTGAATGTATCATAAAGATTGGAAGAAAAAATATATGCTGAGATTTCAGTGTGTAGGTTTGGGAAGCTTGTCAACCCCTTTCAATGATAAGGATTTTGCCAGTCTCTGCTTAGGACTACATCAAGAGGAAACAAAGCATAGAGACAGAAATGAGAACTACTTCATTGTGTCAAGTTTCAAGAAGCGAGCACAATCCGTGTGTGATTTAGAGTTCCAAATACATCTATCAATATAGGAGCAAGTAGAGTGAAACCTAGAAATGCAAACTGTTACTGCAATCGAATGCTACATCCTAGAAGAACGAAATTCAACAAGCCAAGTGTGATTGGTGCCCTGATCACTACCTGAAAGTATCATAAAGTTTGGACTAAAAAATATATGCTGATATTTCAGGGTGTAGATTTTGGGAAGCCTGGCAACCCCTTTCAATGAAAAGGTTTTTAGCCAGTCTCTGCTTAAGGATACATCTAGAGGAAACAAACCATAGAGACAGAACTTAGAACTACTTCATTGTGGCTAGTTTCAAGAAGCTAGCATAAACCGTGTGTGATTTAGAGTTCCAAATATATCTATTCATATAGGAAAAAGCAGAGTGAAACCTAAAAATTCAAACTGTTACTGAAAACGAATGATTCCACCTACAAGAACGAAATTTGGGCAGCCAAGTGGGATTGGTGTACTGATCATTACCTGAAAGTATCATGAAGATTGGACAAAAAAATATATGCTGAGATTACAGGGTGTTTGTTTTGGGAAGCTTGACAATGCCTTTCAATGAAAAAGTGTTTGGCCAGTCTCTGCTTAGAGCTACATCATGAGGACACAAACCAAAGTGGTTGAACTAGAACTACTTCATTGTGTGAAGTTTCAAGAAGCTAGCACAAACCGTGTGTGATTTAGAGTTTCAAGTGCATCTATCCATATAGGAGAAAACAGAGTGAACCCTAAAAATTCAATCTGTTGCTGCAAACCAATGCTTCAACCTAGAAGAAGGAAATTTGGGCAGCCATTGGGAATTGGTGTACTGATCATTACCTGAAAGTATCATGAAGATTGGATGAAAAAATATATGCTGAGATTTTAGAAATCTCGTAGGTTTTGGGAATCTTGGCAACCCCTTTCAACGAAAAGGTTTTTCGCAAGTCTCTGCTTATGGCTACATCAAGATGAAACAAACCATAGAGACAGAACTTAGAGCTACTACATTGTGCAAAGTTTCAAGAAGCTAGCACAAACCGTGTGTTATTTAGAGATTCAAGTACATCTATCCATATAAGAGAAAACAGAGTGAATCCTAAAAATGCAAACTGCTACTGCAAACGAATGCTTCAACCCAGAAGAACAAAATTTGGACAGCCAATTGGAATTGGTGTACTGATTATTACCTGAAAGTATCATGAAGATTGGACTAAAAAGAATTAGCTGAGATTCCAGGGTTTAGGTTTTGGGTAGCTAGGCAACACTTTTCAATGAAAAGGTTTTTCGCAGATTTCTGCTTAGGGCTACATCAAGAGGAAACAAACCATAGAAACAGAACTTAGAACTACTTCACTGTGTCAAGTTTCAAGAAGCTAGCACAAACCGTGTTTGATATAGAGTTCCAAATACATCTATTTATATAGGAGAAAACACAGATAAACCTAAAAATGCAAATTCTTACTGCAAACGAAAGCTTCAACCTTGAAGAACAAAATTTGGGCAGCCAAGTGGGATTGGTGTACTGATCCTTACCTGAAAGTATCATGATGATTGGATGAAAAAATAGATGCTGAGACTTCAGGGATCTCGTAGGTTTTGGGAAGATTGTCAACCCCTTTCAATTAAAATTTTTTCGCCAGTCTCTGCTTAGGGCTACATCAAGAGGAAACAAACCATAGAGAAAGAACTTAGAACTACTTCATTGTGTCAGGTTTCAAGAAGCTAGCACAAACCAAGTTTGATTTAGAGTTTCAAGTACATCTATCCATATAGGAGAAAACAGAGTGAAACCTAAAAATTCAAACTGTTACAGCAAACGAATGCTTCAACCTAGAAGAACGAAATTTGAGCATCCAAGTGGGATTGGTGTACTGATCATTACCTGAAAGAATCATGAAGATGGGATGAAAAAATATATCCTGAGATTTCAGGGTGTAGGTTTTGGGAAGCTTGGAACCACCTTTCAATGGAAATTTTTTTCGCCAGTCTCTGCTTAGGACTACATCAAGAGGAAACAAACCATAGACACAGAACTTAGAACTACTTCATTGTGTCAAGTTTCAAGAAGCTAGCACAAACCGTGTTTGATTTAGAGTTCCAAATACTTCTGTGTCTATAGGAGAAAACAAAGTGAAACCTAAAAATTCAAACTGTTATGGCAAACGAATGCTTCAACCTAAAGAATGAAATTTGGGCCGCCAAGTGGGATTGGTGTACTGATCATTACCTGAAAATATCATGAACGTGGGACGAAAAAATATATGCTGAGATTTCAGGGTGTAGGTTTTGGGAAGCTTGGCAACCCGTTTCAACGAAAAGTTTTTTGCCAGTCTCTGCTTAGGGCTACATCAAGAGAAAGCAGACCGTAGAGATAGAATTTAGAACTATTTCATTGTGACAAGTTTCAAGAAGCTAGCAGAAACCGTGTGTGATTTAGAGTTTCCAGTACATCTATCCATATGGGGGAAAACAGAGTGAAACCTAAAAATGCAAACTGTTATTGCAAACGAATGATTCAACCTAGAAGAACGAAATTTGGACAGCCAAGTGCGATTGGTGTACTGATCATTACCTGAAAGGATCATGAAGATTGGACTTAAAAATATATGGTGAGATTTCAGAGTGTAGGTTTTGGGAAGCTTGGCAAACCCTTTGAATGGAAAGGTTTTTCACCAGTCTCTATTTAGGGCTACATCAAGAGAAAACAAACCATAGAGACAAAATTTACAACTACTTCATTGTGTCAAGTTTCAAGAAGCTCACAAATATCGTGTGTGATTTGGAGTTCCAAATATATCTATCCATATAGGAGAAAGCAGAGTGTAACCTAAAAATCCATACTGTTACTGCAAACGAATGCTTCAACCTAGAAGAACGAAATTCGAGCTGCCAAGTGGGATTGGTGTACTGATCATTATCTGAAAGAATCATGAAAATTGGACGAAAACCTATATGCTGGGACTTCAGGTATCTCATAGGTTTTGGAAAGCTTGGCAATCCCTTTTAATGAAAAGGTTTCTGGCCAGTCACTGCTTAGGGCTACATCAAGAGGAAACAAACCATAGAGACAGAACTTAGAACTACTTCATTGTGTCAAGTTTCAGAAAGCTAGCACAAACCGTGTTTGATTTAGAGTTCCAAATACATCTATTTATAAAGGAGAAAACAGAGTGAAACCTAAAAATTCAAACTGTTACTGAAAACGAATGCTTCCACCTACAAGAACGAAATTTGGGCAGCCAAGTGGGATTGGTGTACTGATCATTACCTGAAAGTATCATGAAGATTGGACAAAAAAATATATGCTGAGATTACAGGGTGTTTGTTTTGGGAAGCTTGGCAATGCCTTTCAATGAAAAAGTGTTTGGCCAGTCTCTGCTTAGAGCTACATCATGAGGACACAAACCAAAGTGGTTGAACTAGAACTACTTCATTGTGTGAAGTTTCAAGAAGCTAGCACAAACCGTGTGTGACTTAGAGTTTCAAGTGCATCTATCCATATAGGAGAAAACAGAGTGAACCCTAAAAATTCAATCTGTTGCTGCAAACCAATGCTTCAACCTAGAAGAAGGAAATTTGGGCAGCCATTGGGAATTGGTGTACTGATCATTACCTGAAAGTATCATGAAGATTGGATGAAAAAATATATGCTGAGATTTTAGAAATCTCGTAGGTTTTGGGAATCTTGGCAACCCCTTTCAACGAAAAGGTTTTTCGCAAGTCTCTGCTTATGGCTACATCAAGATGAAACAAACCATAGAGACAGAACTTAGAGCTACTACATTGTGCAAAGTTTCAAGAAGCTAGCACAAACCGTGTGTTATTTAGAGATTCAAGTACATCTATCCATATAAGAGAAAACAGAGTGAATCCTAAAAATGCAAACTGCTACTGCAAACGAATGCTTCAACCCAGAAGAACAAAATTTGGACAGCCAATTGGAATTGGTGTACTGATTATTACCTGAAAGTATCATGAAGATTGGACTAAAAAGAATTAGCTGAGATTCCAGGGTTTAGGTTTTGGGTAGCTAGGCAACACTTTTCAATGAAAAGGTTTTTCCCAGATTTCTGCTTAGGGCTACATCAAGAGGAAACAAACCATAGAAACAGAACTTAGAACTACTTCACTGTGTCAAGTTTCAAGAAGCTAGCACAAACCGTGTTTGATATAGAGTTCCAAATACATCTATTTATATAGGAGAAAACACAGATAAACCTAAAAATGCAAATTCTTACTGCAAACGAAAGCTTCAACCTTGAAGAACAAAATTTGGGCAGCCAAGTGGGATTGGTGTACTGATCCTTACCTGAAAGTATCATGATGATTGGATGAAAAAATAGATGCTGAGACTTCAGGGATCTCGTAGGTTTTGGGAAGATTGTCAACCCCTTTCAATTAAAATTTTTTCGCCAGTCTCTGCTTAGGGCTACATCAAGAGGAAACAAACCATAGAGAAAGAACTTAGAACTACTTCATTGTGTCAGGTTTCAAGAAGCTAGCACAAACCAAGTTTGATTTAGAGTTTCAAGTACATCTATCCATATAGGAGAAAACAGAGTGAAACCTAAAAATTCAAACTGTTACAGCAAACGAATGCTTCAACCTAGAAGAACGAAATTTGAGCATCCAAGTGGGATTGGTGTACTGATCATTACCTGAAAGAATCATGAAGATGGGATGAAAAAATATATCCTGAGATTTCAGGGTGTAGGTTTTGGGAAGCTTGGAACCACCTTTCAATGGAAATTTTTTTCGCCAGTCTCTGCTTAGGACTACATCAAGAGGAAACAAACCATAGACACAGAACTTAGAACTACTTCATTGTGTCAAGTTTCAAGAAGCTAGCACAAACCGTGTTTGATTTAGAGTTCCAAATACTTCTGTGTCTATAGGAGAAAACAAAGTGAAACCTAAAAATTCAAACTGTTATGGCAAACGAATGCTTCAACCTAAAGAATGAAATTTGGGCCGCCAAGTGGGATTGGTGTACTGATCATTACCTGAAAATATCATGAACGTGGGACGAAAAAAAATATGCTGAGATTTCAGGGTGTAGGTTTTGGGAAGCTTGGCAACCCGTTTCAACGAAAAGTTTTTTGCCAGTCTCTGCTTAGGGCTACATCAAGAGAAAGCAGACCGTAGAGATAGAATTTAGAACTATTTCATTGTGACAAGTTTCAAGAAGCTAGCAGAAACCGTGTGTGATTTAGAGTTTCCAGTACATCTATCCATATGGGGGAAAACAGAGTGAAACCTAAAAATGCAAACTGTTATTGCAAACGAATGATTCAACCTAGAAGAACGAAATTTGGACAGCCAAGTGCGATTGGTGTACTGATCATTACCTGAAAGGATCATGAAGATTGGACTTAAAAATATATGGTGAGATTTCAGGGTGTAGGTTTTGGGAAGCTTGGCAAACCCTTTGAATGGAAAGGTTTTTCACCAGTCTCTATTTAGGGCTACATCAAGAGAAAACAAACCATAGAGACAAAATTTACAACTACTTCATTGTGTCAAGTTTCAAGAAGCTCACAAATATCGTGTGTGATTTGGAGTTCCAAATATATCTATCCATATAGGAGAAAGCAGAGTGAACCCTAAAAATCCATACTGTTACTGCAAACGAATGCTTCAACCTAGAAGAACGAAATTCGAGCTGCCAAGTGGGATTGGTGTACTGATCATTATCTGAAAGAATCATGAAAATTGGACGAAAACCTATATGCTGGGACTTCAGGTATCTCATAGGTTTTGGAAAGCTTGGCAATCCCTTTTAATGAAAAGGTTTCTGGCCAGTCACTGCTTAGGGCTACATCAAGAGGAAACAAACCATAGAGACAGAACTTAGAACTACTTCATTGTGTCAAGTTTCAGAAAGCTAGCACAAACAAACCGTGTTTGATTTAGAGTTCCAAATACATCTATTTATAAAGGAGAAAACAGAGTGAAACCTAAAAATTCAAACTGTTACTGAAAACGAATGCTTCCACCTACAAGAACGAAATTTGGGCAGCCAAGTGGGATTGGTGTACTGATCATTACCTGAAAGTATCATGAAGATTGGACAAAAAAATATATGCTGAGATTACAGGGTGTTTGTTTTGGGAAGCTTGGCAATGCCTTTCAATGAAAAAGTGTTTGGCCAGTCTCTGCTTAGAGCTACATCATGAGGACACAAACCAAAGTGGTTGAACTAGAACTACTTCATTGTGTGAAGTTTCAAGAAGCTAGCACAAACCGTGTGTGATTTAGAGTTTCAAGTGCATCTATCCATATAGGAGAAAACAGAGTGAACCCTAAAAATTCAATCTGTTGCTGCAAACCAATGCTTCAACCTAGAAGAAGAAAATTTGGGCAGCCATTGGGAATTGGTGTACTGATCATTACCTGAAAGAATCATGAAAATTGGACGAAAACCTATATGCTGGGACTTCAGGTATCTCATAGGTTTTGGAAAGCTTGGCAATCCCTTTTTTTTTTTTTTATTGTTGGTTGTTCAAAACATTACATAGTTCTTGATATATCATATTTCACACTTTGATTCAAGTAGGTTATGAACTCCCATTTTTACTCCGTTTTACAAATTGCAGAATCACATCAGTTACACTTCCATTGATTTATATATTGCCATACTAGGGTCTGTTGTATTCTGCTGCCTTTCCTATCCGTTACTACCCCCCTCCCCTCCCCTCCCCTCCCTCTTCTCTCTCTACCCACTCTACTGCAGTTCATATCTCCCCCTTGTATTATTTTTCCCTTTCCCTCGTTACCTCTTGTATGTAATTTTGTATAACCCTGAGGGTCTCCTTCCATTTCCATGCAATTTCCCTTCTCCCTCCCTTTCCCTCCCACCTCTCGTCCCTGTTTAATGTTAATCTTCTTCTCATGCTCTTTGTCCCTACTCTGTGCTTAGTTACTCTCCTTATATCAAAGAAGACATTTGGCATTTGTTTTTTAGGGATTGGCTGGCTTCACTCAGCATAATCTGCTCTAATGCCATCCATTTCCCTCCAAATTCTATGATTTTGTCATTTCTTAATGCAGAGTAATATTCCATTGTGTATAAATGCCACATTTTTTTTATCCATTCGTCTATTGAAGGGCATCTAGGTTGGTTCCACAGTCTTGCTATTGTGAATTGTGCTGCTATGAACATCGATGTAGCAGTGTCCCTGTAGCATGCTCTATTTAGGTCTTTAGGGAATAGACCGAGAAGGGGAATAGCTGGGTCAAAATGTTGCCCCAAGCTGTTCCAAGAAATCTCCATACTGCTTTCCAACATACAATAATCATGGGAGACTTCAACACACCTCTCTCACCACTAGACAGATCTTCCAAACAAAAGTTGAATAAGGAAACTATAGAACTCAATAACACAATTAATAACCTAGACTTAATTGATATATATAGAATATACCACCCAACATCAAGCAGTTACACTTTTTTCTCAGCAGCACATGGATCCTTCTCAAAAATAGATCATATATTATGTCACAGGGCAACTCTTAGACAATATAAAGGAGTGGAGATAATACCATGCATCTTATCTGATCATAATGGAATGAAACTGAAAATCAACGATAAAAGAAGGAAGGAAAAAACATGCATCACTTGGAGAATGAACAATTGGTTACTAAATGATCAATGGGTTATAGAAGACATCAAGGAGGAAATTAAAAAATTCTTAGAGATAAATGAAAGCACAGACACAACATATCGGAATCTATGGGACACATTAAAAGCAGTTCTAAGAGGAAAATTCATTGCTTGGAGTTCATTCCTTAAAAAAAGAAAAAAACCAACAAATAAATGATCTCATACTCCATCTCAAAATCCTAGAAAAAGAAGAGCAAAACAACAGCAAAAGAAGTAGAAGGCAAGAAATTATTAAAATCAGAGCTGAAATTAATGAAATCGAAACAAAAGAAACAATTCAAAAGATTGACAAAACTAAAAGTTGGTTCTTTGAAAAAATAAATAAAATCGACAGACCCTTAGCCATGCTAACGAAGAGAAGAAGAGAGAGAAATCAAATTACTAGCATACGGGATGAAAAAGGCAATATCACAACAGACACTTAAGAAATACAGAAGATAATCAGAAACTATTTTGAATCCTTATACTCCAATAAAATTGGCAATCCCTTTTAATGAAAAGGTTTTTGGCCAGTCACTGCTTAGGGCTACATCAAGAGGAAACAAACCATAGAGACAGAACTTAGAACTACTTCATTGTGTCAAGTTTCAGAAAGCTAGCACAAACCGTGTTTGATTTAGAGTTCCAAATACATCTATTTATAAAGGAGAAAACAGAGTGAAACCTAAAAATTCAAACTGTTACTGAAAACGAATGCTTCCACCTACAAGAACGAAATTTGGGCAGCCAAGTGGGATTGGTGTACTGATCATTACCTGAAAGTATCATGAAGATTGGACAAAAAAAATATATGCTGAGATTACAGGGTGTTTGTTTTGGGAAGCTTGACAATGCCTTTCAATGAAAAAGTGTTTGGCCAGTCTCTGCTTAGAGCTACATCATGAGGACACAAACCAAAGTGGTTGAACTAGAACTACTTCATTGTGTGAAGTTTCAAGAAGCTAGCACAAACCGTGTGTGATTTAGAGTTTCAAGTGCATCTATCCATATAGGAGAAAACAGAGTGAACCCTAAAAATTCAATCTGTTGCTGCAAACCAATGCTTCAACCTAGAAGAAGGAAATTTGGGCAGCCATTGGGAATTGGTGTACTGATCATTACCTGAAAGTATCATGAAGATTGGATGAAAAAATATATGCTGAGATTTTAGAAATCTCGTAGGTTTTGGGAATCTTGGCAACCCCTTTCAACGAAAAGGTTTTTCGCAAGTCTCTGCTTATGGCTACATCAAGATGAAACAAACCATAGAGACAGAACTTAGAGCTACTACATTGTGCAAAGTTTCAAGAAGCTAGCACAAACCGTGTGTTATTTAGAGATTCAAGTACATCTATCCATATAAGAGAAATCAGAGTGAATCCTAAAAATGCAAACTGCTACTGCAAACGAATGCTTCAACCCAGAAGAACAAAATTTGGACAGCCAATTGGAATTGGTGTACTGATTATTACCTGAAAGTATCATGAAGATTGGACCAAAAAGAATTAGCTGAGATTCCAGGGTTTAGGTTTTGGGTAGCTAGGCAACACTTTTCAATGAAAAGGTTTTTCGCAGATTTCTGCTTAGGGCTACATCAAGAGGAAACAAACCATAGAAACAGAACTTAGAACTACTTCACTGTGTCAAGTTTCAAGAAGCTAGCACAAACCGTGTTTGATATAGAGTTCCAAATACATCTATTTATATAGGAGAAAACACAGATAAACCTAAAAATGCAAATTCTTACTGCAAACGAAAGCTTCAACCTTGAAGAACAAAATTTGGGCAGCCAAGTGGGATTGGTGTACTGATCCTTACCTGAAAGTATCATGATGATTGGATGAAAAAATAGATGCTGAGACTTCAGGGATCTCGTAGGTTTTGGGAAGATTGTCAACCCCTTTCAATTAAAATTTTTTCGCCAGTCTCTGCTTAGGGCTACATCAAGAGGAAACAAACCATAGAGAAAGAACTTAGAACTACTTCATTGTGTCAGGTTTCAAGAAGCTAGCACAAACCAAGTTTGATTTAGAGTTTCAAGTACATCTATCCATATAGGAGAAAACAGAGTGAAACCTAAAAATTCAAACTGTTACAGCAAACGAATGCTTCAACCTAGAAGAACGAAATTTGGGCATCCAAGTGGGATTAGTGTACTGATCATTACCTGAAAGTATCATGAAAATTGGAGGAAAACATATGCTGGGAATTCAGGGATCTCGAAAGTTTTGGGAAGCTTGGCAACCCCTTCCAATGAAAAGGTTTTAGGCCAGTCCCTGCTTAGGGCTACATAAAGAGGAATCAAACAATAGAGACAGAACTTAGAACTACTTCATTGTGTCAAGTTTCAAGAAGCTAGCAGAAACCGTGTGTGATTTAGAGTTTCATATGCATGTATCCATATAGGAGAAAACAGAGTGAAACCTAAAAATTCAATCTGTTACTGCAAAAGAATGCTTCAACCTAGAAGAACAAAATTCGGGCAGCCAAGTGGGATTGGTGTTCTGATCATTCTTGAATGTATCATAAAGATTGGAAGAAAAAATATATGCTGAGATTTCAGTGTGTAGGTTTGGGAAGCTTGTCAACCCCTTTCAATGATAAGGATTTTGCCAGTCTCTGCTTAGGACTACATCAAGAGGAAACAAAGCATAGAGACAGAAATGAGAACTACTTCATTGTGTCAAGTTTCAAGAAGCGAGCACAATCCGTGTGTGATTTAGAGTTCCAAATACATCTATCTATATAGGAGCAAGTAGAGTGAAACCTAGAAATGCAAACTGTTACTGCAATCGAATGCTACATCCTAGAAGAACGAAATTCAAAAAGCCAAGTGTGATTGGTGCCCTGATCACTACCTGAAAGTATCATAAAGTTTGGACTAAAAAATATTGCTGATATTTCAGGGTGTAGATTTTGGGAAGCCTGGCAACCCCTTTCAATGAAAAGGTTTTTAGCCAGTCTCTGCTTAAGGATACATCTAGAGGAAACAAACCATAGAGACAGAACTTAGAACTACTTCATTGTGGCTAGTTTCAAGAAGCTAGCATAAACCGTGTGTGATTTAGAGTTCCAAATATATCTATTCATATAGGAAAAAGCAGAGTGAAACCTAAAAATTCAAACTGTTACTGAAAACGAATGATTCCACCTACAAGAACGAAATTTGGGCAGCCAAGTGGGATTGGTGTACTGATCATTACCTGAAAGTATCATGAAGATTGGACAAAAAAATATATGCTGAGATTACAGGGTGTTTGTTTTGGGAAGCTTGACAATGCCTTTCAATGAAAAAGTGTTTGGCCAGTCTCTGCTTAGAGCTACATCATGAGGACACAAACCAAAGTGGTTGAACTAGAACTACTTCATTGTGTGAAGTTTCAAGAAGCTAGCACAAACCGTGTGTGATTTAGAGTTTCAAGTGCATCTATCCATATAGGAGAAAACAGAGTGAACCCTAAAAATTCAATCTGTTGCTGCAAACCAATGCTTCAACCTAGAAGAAGGAAATTTGGGCAGCCATTGGGAATTGGTGTACTGATCATTACCTGAAAGTATCATGAAGATTGGATGAAAAAATATATGCTGAGATTTTAGAAATCTCGTAGGTTTTGGGAATCTTGGCAACCCCTTTCAACGAAAAGGTTTTTCGCAAGTCTCTGCTTATGGCTACATCAAGATGAAACAAACCATAGAGACAGAACTTAGAGCTACTACATTGTGCAAAGTTTCAAGAAGCTAGCACAAACCGTGTGTTATTTAGAGATTCAAGTACATCTATCCATATAAGAGAAAACAGAGTGAATCCTAAAAATGCAAACTGCTACTGCAAACGAATGCTTCAACCCAGAAGAACAAAATTTGGACAGCCAATTGGAATTGGTGTACTGATTATTACCTGAAAGTATCATGAAGATTGGACTAAAAAGAATTAGCTGAGATTCCAGGGTTTAGGTTTTGGGTAGCTAGGCAACACTTTTCAATGAAAAGGTTTTTCGCAGATTTCTGCTTAGGGCTACATCAAGAGGAAACAAACCATAGAAACAGAACTTAGAACTACTTCACTGTGTCAAGTTTCAAGAAGCTAGCACAAACCGTGTTTGATATAGAGTTCCAAATACATCTATTTATATAGGAGAAAACACAGATAAACCTAAAAATGCAAATTCTTACTGCAAACGAAAGCTTCAACCTTGAAGAACAAAATTTGGGCAGCCAAGTGGGATTGGTGTACTGATCCTTACCTGAAAGTATCATGATGATTGGATGAAAAAATAGATGCTGAGACTTCAGGGATCTCGTAGGTTTTGGGAAGATTGTCAACCCCTTTCAATTAAAATTTTTTCGCCAGTCTCTGCTTAGGGCTACATCAAGAGGAAACAAACCATAGAGAAAGAACTTAGAACTACTTCATTGTGTCAGGTTTCAAGAAGCTAGCACAAACCAAGTTTGATTTAGAGTTTCAAGTACATCTATCCATATAGGAGAAAACAGAGTGAAACCTAAAAATTCAAACTGTTACAGCAAACGAATGCTTCAACCTAGAAGAACGAAATTTGAGCATCCAAGTGGGATTGGTGTACTGATCATTACCTGAAAGAATCATGAAGATGGGATGAAAAAATATATCCTGAGATTTCAGGGTGTAGGTTTTGGGAAGCTTGGAACCACCTTTCAATGGAAATTTTTTTCGCCAGTCTCTGCTTAGGACTACATCAAGAGGAAACAAACCATAGACACAGAACTTAGAACTACTTCATTGTGTCAAGTTTCAAGAAGCTAGCACAAACCGTGTTTGATTTAGAGTTCCAAATACTTCTGTGTCTATAGGAGAAAACAAAGTGAAACCTAAAAATTCAAACTGTTATGGCAAACGAATGCTTCAACCTAAAGAATGAAATTTGGGCCGCCAAGTGGGATTGGTGTACTGATCATTACCTGAAAATATCATGAACGTGGGACGAAAAAAAATATGCTGAGATTTCAGGGTGTAGGTTTTGGGAAGCTTGGCAACCCGTTTCAACGAAAAGTTTTTTGCCAGTCTCTGCTTAGGGCTACATCAAGAGAAAGCAGACCGTAGAGATAGAATTTAGAACTATTTCATTGTGACAAGTTTCAAGAAGCTAGCAGAAACCGTGTGTGATTTAGAGTTTCCAGTACATCTATCCATATGGGGGAAAACAGAGTGAAACCTAAAAATGCAAACTGTTATTGCAAACGAATGATTCAACCTAGAAGAACGAAATTTGGACAGCCAAGTGCGATTGGTGTACTGATCATTACCTGAAAGGATCATGAAGATTGGACTTAAAAATATATGGTGAGATTTCAGGGTGTAGGTTTTGGGAAGCTTGGCAAACCCTTTGAATGGAAAGGTTTTTCACCAGTCTCTATTTAGGGCTACATCAAGAGAAAACAAACCATAGAGACAAAATTTACAACTACTTCATTGTGTCAAGTTTCAAGAAGCTCACAAATATCGTGTGTGATTTGGAGTTCCAAATATATCTATCCATATAGGAGAAAGCAGAGTGAACCCTAAAAATCCATACTGTTACTGCAAACGAATGCTTCAACCTAGAAGAACGAAATTCGAGCTGCCAAGTGGGATTGGTGTACTGATCATTATCTGAAAGAATCATGAAAATTGGACGAAAACCTATATGCTGGGACTTCAGGTATCTCATAGGTTTTGGAAAGCTTGGCAATCCCTTTTAATGAAAAGGTTTCTGGCCAGTCACTGCTTAGGGCTACATCAAGAGGAAACAAACCATAGAGACAGAACTTAGAACTACTTCATTGTGTCAAGTTTCAGAAAGCTAGCACAAACCGTGTTTGATTTAGAGTTCCAAATACATCTATTTATAAAGGAGAAAACAGAGTGAAACCTAAAAATTCAAACTGTTACTGAAAACGAATGCTTCCACCTACAAGAACGAAATTTGGGCAGCCAAGTGGGATTGGTGTACTGATCATTACCTGAAAGTATCATGAAGATTGGACAAAAAAATATATGCTGAGATTACAGGGTGTTTGTTTTGGGAAGCTTGGCAATGCCTTTCAATGAAAAAGTGTTTGGCCAGTCTCTGCTTAGAGCTACATCATGAGGACACAAACCAAAGTGGTTGAACTAGAACTACTTCATTGTGTGAAGTTTCAAGAAGCTAGCACAAACCGTGTGTGATTTAGAGTTTCAAGTGCATCTATCCATATAGGAGAAAACAGAGTGAACCCTAAAAATTCAATCTGTTGCTGCAAACCAATGCTTCAACCTAGAAGAAGAAAATTTGGGCAGCCATTGGGAATTGGTGTACTGATCATTACCTGAAAGAATCATGAAAATTGGTCGAAAACCTATATGCTGGGACTTCAGGTATCTCATAGGTTTTGGAAAGCTTGGCAATCCCTTTTTTTTTTTTTTTTATTGTTGGTTGTTCAAAACATTACATAGTTCTTGATATATCATATTTCACACTTTGATTCAAGTGGGTTATGAACTCCCATTTTTACTCCGTTTACAAATTGCAGAATCACATCAGTTACACTTCCATTGATTTATATATTGCCATACTAGGGTCTGTTGTATTCTGCTGCCTTTCCTATCCGTTACTACACCCCTCCCCTCCCCTCCCCTCCCCTCTTCTCTCTCTACCCACTCTACTGCAGTTCATATCTCCCCCTTGTATTATTTTTCCCTTTCCCCTCGTTACCTCTTGTATGTAATTTTGTATAACCCTGAGGGTCTCCTTCCATTTCCATGCAATTTCCCTTCTTCCTCCCTTTCCCTCCCACCTCTCGTCCCTGTTTAATGTTAATCTTCTTCTCATGCTCTTTGTCCCTACTCTGTGCTTAGTTACTCTCCTTATATCAAAGAAGACATTTGGCATTTGTTTTTTAGGGATTGGCTGGCTTCACTCAGCATAATCTGCTCTAATGCCATCCATTTCCCTCCAAATTCTATGATTTTGTCATTTCTTAATGCAGAGTAATATTCCATTGTGTATAAATGCCACATTTTTTTTATCCATTCGTCTATTGAAGGGCATCTAGGTTGGTTCCACAGTCTTGCTATTGTGAATTGTGCTGCTATGAACATCGATGTAGCAGTGTCCCTGTAGCATGCTCTATTTAGGTCTTTAGGGAATAGACCGAGAAGGGGAATAGTTGGGTCAAATGGTGGTTCCATTCCCAACTTTCCAAGAAATCTCCATACTGCTTTCCAACATACAATAATCATGGGAGACTTCAACACCCCTCTCTCACCACTAGACAGATCTTCCAAACAAAAGTTGAATAAGGAAACTATAGAACTCAATAACACAATTAATAACCTAGACTTAATTGATATATATAGAATATACCACCCAACATCAAGCAGTTACACTTTTTTCTCAGCAGCACATGGATCCTTCTCAAAAATAGATCATATATTATGTCACAGGGCAACTCTTAGACAATATAAAGGAGTGGAGATAATACCATGCATCTTATCTGATCATAATGGAATGAAACTGAAAATCAACGATAAAAGAAGGAAGGAAAAAACATGCATCACTTGGAGAATGAACAATTGGTTACTAAATGATCAATGGGTTATAGAAGACATCAAGGAGGAAATTAAAAAATTCTTAGAGATAAATGAAAGCACAGACACAACATATCGGAATCTATGGGACACATTAAAAGCAGTTCTAAGAGGAAAATTCATTGCTTGGAGTTCATTCCTTAAAAAAAGAAAAAACCAACAAATAAATGATCTCATACTCCATCTCAAAATCCTAGAAAAAGAAGAGCAAAACAACAGCAAAAGAAGTAGAAGGCAAGAAATTATTAAAATCAGAGCTGAAATTAATGAAATCGAAACAAAAGAAACAATTCAAAAGATTGACAAAACTAAAAGTTGGTTCTTTGAAAAAATAAATAAAATCGACAGACCCTTAGCCATGCTAACGAAGAGAAGAAGAGAGAGAAATCAAATTACTAGCATACGGGATGAAAAAGGCAATATCACAACAGACACTTAAGAAATACAGAAGATAATCAGAAACTATTTTGAATCCTTATACTCCAATAAAATTGGCAATCCCTTTTAATGAAAAGGTTTTTGGCCAGTCACTGCTTAGGGCTACATCAAGAGGAAACAAACCATAGAGACAGAACTTAGAACTACTTCATTGTGTCAAGTTTCAGAAAGCTAGCACAAACCGTGTTTGATTTAGAGTTCCAAATACATCTATTTATAAAGGAGAAAACAGAGTGAAACCTAAAAATTCAAACTGTTACTGAAAACGAATGCTTCCACCTACAAGAACGAAATTTGGGCAGCCAAGTGGGATTGGTGTACTGATCATTACCTGAAAGTATCATGAAGATTGGACAAAAAAATATATGCTGAGATTACAGGGTGTTTGTTTTGGGAAGCTTGACAATGCCTTTCAATGAAAAAGTGTTTGGCCAGTCTCTGCTTAGAGCTACATCATGAGGACACAAACCAAAGTGGTTGAACTAGAACTACTTCATTGTGTGAAGTTTCAAGAAGCTAGCACAAACCGTGTGTGATTTAGAGTTTCAAGTGCATCTATCCATATAGGAGAAAACAGAGTGAACCCTAAAAATTCAATCTGTTGCTGCAAACCAATGCTTCAACCTAGAAGAAGGAAATTTGGGCAGCCATTGGGAATTGGTGTACTGATCATTACCTGAAAGTATCATGAAGATTGGATGAAAAAATATATGCTGAGATTTTAGAAATCTCGTAGGTTTTGGGAATCTTGGCAACCCCTTTCAATGAAAAGGTTTTTCGCAAGTCTCTGCTTATGGCTACATCAAGATGAAACAAACCATAGAGACAGAACTTAGAGCTACTACATTGTGCAAAGTTTCAAGAAGCTAGCACAAACCGTGTGTTATTTAGAGATTCAAGTACATCTATCCATATAAGAGAAATCAGAGTGAATCCTAAAAATGCAAACTGCTACTGCAAACGAATGCTTCAACCCAGAAGAACAAAATTTGGACAGCCAATTGGAATTGGTGTACTGATTATTACCTGAAAGTATCATGAAGATTGGACCAAAAAGAATTAGCTGAGATTCCAGGGTTTAGGTTTTGGGTAGCTAGGCAACACTTTTCAATGAAAAGGTTTTTCGCAGATTTCTGCTTAGGGCTACATCAAGAGGAAACAAACCATAGAAACAGAACTTAGAACTACTTCACTGTGTCAAGTTTCAAGAAGCTAGCACAAACCGTGTTTGATATAGAGTTCCAAATACATCTATTTATATAGGAGAAAACACAGATAAACCTAAAAATGCAAATTCTTACTGCAAACGAAAGCTTCAACCTTGAAGAACAAAATTTGGGCAGCCAAGTGGGATTGGTGTACTGATCCTTACCTGAAAGTATCATGATGATTGGATGAAAAAATAGATGCTGAGACTTCAGGGATCTCGTAGGTTTTGGGAAGATTGTCAACCCCTTTCAATTAAAATTTTTTCGCCAGTCTCTGCTTAGGGCTACATCAAGAGGAAACAAACCATAGAGAAAGAACTTAGAACTACTTCATTGTGTCAGGTTTCAAGAAGCTAGCACAAACCAAGTTTGATTTAGAGTTTCAAGTACATCTATCCATATAGGAGAAAACAGAGTGAAACCTAAAAATTCAAACTGTTACAGCAAACGAATGCTTCAACCTAGAAGAACGAAATTTGGGCATCCAAGTGGGATTAGTGTACTGATCATTACCTGAAAGTATCATGAAAATTGGAGGAAAACATATGCTGGGAATTCAGGGATCTCGAAAGTTTTGGGAAGCTTGGCAACCCCTTCCAATGAAAAGGTTTTAGGCCAGTCCCTGCTTAGGGCTACATAAAGAGGAATCAAACAATAGAGACAGAACTTAGAACTACTTCATTGTGTCAAGTTTCAAGAAGCTAGCAGAAACCGTGTGTGATTTAGAGTTTCATATGCATGTATCCATATAGGAGAAAACAGAGTGAAACCTAAAAATTCAATCTGTTACTGCAAAAGAATGCTTCAACCTAGAAGAACAAAATTCGGGCAGCCAAGTGGGATTGGTGTTCTGATCATTCTTGAATGTATCATAAAGATTGGAAGAAAAAATATATGCTGAGATTTCAGTGTGTAGGTTTGGGAAGCTTGTCAACCCCTTTCAATGATAAGGATTTTGCCAGTCTCTGCTTAGGACTACATCAAGAGGAAACAAAGCATAGAGACAGAAATGAGAACTACTTCATTGTGTCAAGTTTCAAGAAGCGAGCACAATCCGTGTGTGATTTAGAGTTCCAAATACATCTATCTATATAGGAGCAAGTAGAGTGAAACCTAGAAATGCAAACTGTTACTGCAATCGAATGCTACATCCTAGAAGAACGAAATTCAAAAAGCCAAGTGTGATTGGTGCCCTGATCACTACCTGAAAGTATCATAAAGTTTGGACTAAAAAATATATGCTGATATTTCAGGGTGTAGATTTTGGGAAGCCTGGCAACCCCTTTCAATGAAAAGGTTTTTAGCCAGTCTCTGCTTAAGGATACATCTAGAGGAAACAAACCATAGAGACAGAACTTAGAACTACTTCATTGTGGCTAGTTTCAAGAAGCTAGCATAAACCGTGTGTGATTTAGAGTTCCAAATATATCTATTCATATAGGAAAAAGCAGAGTGAAACCTAAAAATTCAAACTGTTACTGAAAACGAATGATTCCACCTACAAGAACGAAATTTGGGCAGCCAAGTGGGATTGGTGTACTGATCATTACCTGAAAGTATCATGAAGATTGGACAAAAAAATATATGCTGAGATTACAGGGTGTTTGTTTTGGGAAGCTTGACAATGCCTTTCAATGAAAAAGTGTTTGGCCAGTCTCTGCTTAGAGCTACATCATGAGGACACAAACCAAAGTGGTTGAACTAGAACTACTTCATTGTGTGAAGTTTCAAGAAGCTAGCACAAACCGTGTGTGATTTAGAGTTTCAAGTGCATCTATCCATATAGGAGAAAACAGAGTGAACCCTAAAAATTCAATCTGTTGCTGCAAACCAATGCTTCAACCTAGAAGAAGGAAATTTGGGCAGCCATTGGGAATTGGTGTACTGATCATTACCTGAAAGTATCATGAAGATTGGATGAAAAAATATATGCTGAGATTTTAGAAATCTCGTAGGTTTTGGGAATCTTGGCAACCCCTTTCAACGAAAAGGTTTTTCGCAAGTCTCTGCTTATGGCTACATCAAGATGAAACAAACCATAGAGACAGAACTTAGAGCTACTACATTGTGCAAAGTTTCAAGAAGCTAGCACAAACCGTGTGTTATTTAGAGATTCAAGTACATCTATCCATATAAGAGAAAACAGAGTGAATCCTGAAAATGCAAACTGCTACTGCAAACGAATGCTTCAACCCAGAAGAACAAAATTTGGACAGCCAATTGGAATTGGTGTACTGATTATTACCTGAAAGTATCATGAAGATTGGACTAAAAAGAATTAGCTGAGATTCCAGGGTTTAGGTTTTGGGTAGCTAGGCAACACTTTTCAATGAAAAGGTTTTTCGCAGATTTCTGCTTAGGGCTACATCAAGAGGAAACAAACCATAGAAACAGAACTTAGAACTACTTCACTGTGTCAAGTTTCAAGAAGCTAGCACAAACCGTGTTTGATATAGAGTTCCAAATACATCTATTTATATAGGAGAAAACACAGATAAACCTAAAAATGCAAATTCTTACTGCAAACGAAAGCTTCAACCTTGAAGAACAAAATTTGGGCAGCCAAGTGGGATTGGTGTACTGATCCTTACCTGAAAGTATCATGATGATTGGATGAAAAAATAGATGCTGAGACTTCAGGGATCTCGTAGGTTTTGGGAAGATTGTCAACCCCTTTCAATTAAAATTTTTTCGCCAGTCTCTGCTTAGGGCTACATCAAGAGGAAACAAACCATAGAGAAAGAACTTAGAACTACTTCATTGTGTCAGGTTTCAAGAAGCTAGCACAAACCAAGTTTGATTTAGAGTTTCAAGTACATCTATCCATATAGGAGAAAACAGAGTGAAACCTAAAAATTCAAACTGTTACAGCAAACGAATGCTTCAACCTAGAAGAACGAAATTTGAGCATCCAAGTGGGATTGGTGTACTGATCATTACTGAAAGAATCATGAAGATGGGATGAAAAAATATATCCTGAGATTTCAGGGTGTAGGTTTTGGGAAGCTTGGAACCACCTTTCAATGGAAATTTTTTTCGCCAGTCTCTGCTTAGGACTACATCAAGAGGAAACAAACCATAGACACAGAACTTAGAACTACTTCATTGTGTCAAGTTTCAAGAAGCTAGCACAAACCGTGTTTGATTTAGAGTTCCAAATACTTCTGTGTCTATAGGAGAAAACAAAGTGAAACCTAAAAATTCAAACTGTTATGGCAAACGAATGCTTCAACCTAAAGAATGAAATTTGGGCCACCAAGTGGGATTGGTGTACTGATCATTACCTGAAAATATCATGAACGTGGGACGAAAAAATATATGCTGAGATTTCAGGGTGTAGGTTTTGGGAAGCTTGGCAACCCGTTTCAACGAAAAGTTTTTTGCCAGTCTCTGCTTAGGGCTACATCAAGAGAAAGCAGACCGTAGAGATAGAATTTAGAACTATTTCATTGTGACAAGTTTCAAGAAGCTAGCAAAAACCGTGTGTGATTTAGAGTTTCCAGTACATCTATCCATATGGGGGAAAACAGAGTGAAACCTAAAAATGCAAACTGTTATTGCAAACGAATGATTCAACCTAGAAGAACGAAATTTGGACAGCCAAGTGCGATTGGTGTACTGATCATTACCTGAAAGGATCATGAAGATTGGACTTAAAAATATATGGTGAGATTTCAGGGTGTAGGTTTTGGGAAGCTTGGCAAACCCTTTGAATGGAAAGGTTTTTCACCAGTCTCTATTTAGGGCTACATCAAGAGAAAACAAACCATAGAGACAAAATTTACAACTACTTCATTGTGTCAAGTTTCAAGAAGCTCACAAATATCGTGTGTGATTTGGAGTTCCAAATATATCTATCCATATAGGAGAAAGCAGAGTGAACCCTAAAAATCCATACTGTTACTGCAAACGAATGCTTCAACCTAGAAGAACGAAATTCGAGCTGCCAAGTGGGATTGGTGTACTGATCATTATCTGAAAGAATCATGAAAATTGGACGAAAACCTATATGCTGGGACTTCAGGTATCTCATAGGTTTTGGAAAGCTTGGCAATCCCTTTTAATGAAAAGGTTTCTGGCCAGTCACTGCTTAGGGCTACATCAAGAGGAAACAAACCATAGAGACAGAACTTAGAACTACTTCATTGTGTCAAGTTTCAGAAAGCTAGCACAAACCGTGTTTGATTTAGAGTTCCAAATACATCTATTTATAAAGGAGAAAACAGAGTGAAACCTAAAAATTCAAACTGTTACTGAAAACGAATGCTTCCACCTACAAGAACGAAATTTGGGCAGCCAAGTGGGATTGGTGTACTGATCATTACCTGAAAGTATCATGAAGATTGGACAAAAAAATATATGCTGAGATTACAGGGTGTTTGTTTTGGGAAGCTTGGCAATGCCTTTCAATGAAAAAGTGTTTGGCCAGTCTCTGCTTAGAGCTACATCATGAGGACACAAACCAAAGTGGTTGAACTAGAACTACTTCATTGTGTGAAGTTTCAAGAAGCTAGCACAAACCGTGTGTGATTTAGAGTTTCAAGTGCATCTATCCATATAGGAGAAAACAGAGTGAACCCTAAAAATTCAATCTGTTGCTGCAAACCAATGCTTCAACCTAGAAGAAGGAAATTTGGGCAGCCACTGGGAATTGGTGTACTGATCATTACCTGAAAGTATCATGAAGATTGGATGAAAAAATATATGCTGAGATTTTAGAAATCTCGTAGGTTTTGGGAATCTTGGCAACCCCTTTCAACGAAAAGGTTTTTCGCAAGTCTCTGCTTATGGCTACATCAAGATGAAACAAACCATAGAGACAGAACTTAGAGCTACTACATTGTGCAAAGTTTCAAGAAGCTAGCACAAACCGTGTGTTATTTTAGAGATTCAAGTACATCTATCCATATAAGAGAAAACAGAGTGAATCCTAAAAATGCAAACTGCTACTGCAAACGAATGCTTCAACCCAGAAGAACAAAATTTGGACAGCCAATTGGAATTGGTGTACTGATTATTACCTGAAAGTATCATGAAGATTGGACCAAAAAGAATTAGCTGAGATTCCAGGGTTTAGGTTTTGGGTAGCTAGGCAACACTTTTCAATGAAAAGGTTTTTCGCAGATTTCTGCTTAGGGCTACATCAAGAGGAAACAAACCATAGAAACAGAACTTAGAACTACTTCACTGTGTCAAGTTTCAAGAAGCTAGCACAAACCGTGTTTGATATAGAGTTCCAAATACATCTATTTATATAGGAGAAAACACAGATAAACCTAAAAATGCAAATTCTTACTGCAAACGAAAGCTTCAACCTTGAAGAACAAAATTTGGGCAGCCAAGTGGGATTGGTGTACTGATCCTTACCTGAAAGTATCATGATGATTGGATGAAAAAATAGATGCTGAGACTTCAGGGATCTCGTAGGTTTTGGGAAGATTGTCAACCCCTTTCAATTAAAATTTTTTCGCCAGTCTCTGCTTAGGGCTACATCAAGAGGTAACAAACCATAGAGAAAGAACTTAGAACTACTTCATTGTGTCAGGTTTCAAGAAGCTAGCACAAACCAAGTTTGATTTAGAGTTTCAAGTACATCTATCCATATAGGAGAAAACAGAGTGAAACCTAAAAATTCAAACTGTTACAGCAAACGAATGCTTCAACCTAGAAGAACGAAATTTGGGCATCCAAGTGGGATTAGTGTACTGATCATTACCTGAAAGTATCATGAAAATTGGAGGAAAACATATGCTGGGAATTCAGGGATCTCGAAAGTTTTGGGAAGCTTGGCAACCCCTTCCAATGAAAAGGTTTTAGGCCAGTCCCTGCTTAGGGCTACATAAAGAGGAATCAAACAATAGAGACAGAACTTAGAACTACTTCATTGTGTCAAGTTTCAAGAAGCTAGCAGAAACCGTGTGTGATTTAGAGTTTCATATGCATGTATCCATATAGGAGAAAACAGAGTGAAACCTAAAAATTCAATCTGTTACTGCAAAAGAATGCTTCAACCTAGAAGAACAAAATTCGGGCAGCCAAGTGGGATTGGTGTTCTGATCATTCTTGAATGTATCATAAAGATTGGAAGAAAAAATATATGCTGAGATTTCAGTGTGTAGGTTTGGGAAGCTTGTCAACCCCTTTCAATGATAAGGATTTTGCCAGTCTCTGCTTAGGACTACATCAAGAGGAAACAAAGCATAGAGACAGAAATGAGAACTACTTCATTGTGTCAAGTTTCAAGAAGCGAGCACAATCCGTGTGTGATTTAGAGTTCCAAATACATCTATCTATATAGGAGCAAGTAGAGTGAAACCTAGAAATGCAAACTGTTACTGCAATCGAATGCTACATCCTAGAAGAACGAAATTCAAAAAGCCAAGTGTGATTGGTGCCCTGATCACTACCTGAAAGTATCATAAAGTTTGGACTAAAAAATATATGCTGATATTTCAGGGTGTAGATTTTGGGAAGCCTGGCAACCCCTTTCAATGAAAAGGTTTTTAGCCAGTCTCTGCTTAAGGATACATCTAGATGAAACAAACCATAGAGACAGAACTTAGAACTACTTCATTGTGGCTAGTTTCAAGAAGCTAGCATAAACCGTGTGTGATTTAGAGTTCCAAATATATCTATTCATATAGGAAAAAGCAGAGTGAAACCTAAAAATTCAAACTGTTACTGAAAACGAATGATTCCACCTACAAGAACGAAATTTGGGCAGCCAAGTGGGATTGGTGTACTGATCATTACCTGAAAGTATCATGAAGATTGGACAAAAAAATATATGCTGAGATTACAGGGTGTTTGTTTTGGGAAGCTTGACAATGCCTTTCAATGAAAAAGTGTTTGGCCAGTCTCTGCTTAGAGCTACATCATGAGGACACAAACCAAAGTGGTTGAACTAGAACTACTTCATTGTGTGAAGTTTCAAGAAGCTAGCACAAACCGTGTGTGATTTAGAGTTTCAAGTGCATCTATCCATATAAGAGAAAACAGAGTGAACCCTAAAAATTCAATCTGTTGCTGCAAACCAATGCTTCAACCTAGAAGAAGGAAATTTGGGCAGCCATTGGGAATTGGTGTACTGATCATTACCTGAAAGTATCATGAAGATTGGATGAAAAAATATATGCTGAGATTTTAGAAATCTCGTAGGTTTTGGGAATCTTGGCAACCCCTTTCAACGAAAAGGTTTTTCGCAAGTCTCTGCTTATGGCTACATCAAGATGAAACAAACCATAGAGACAGAACTTAGAGCTACTACATTGTGCAAAGTTTCAAGAAGCTAGCACAAACCGTGTGTTATTTAGAGATTCAAGTACATCTATCCATATAAGAGAAAACAGAGTGAATCCTAAAATGCAAACTGCTACTGCAAACGAATGCTTCAACCCAGAAGAACAAAATTTGGACAGCCAATTGGAATTGGTGTACTGATTATTACCTGAAAGTATCATGAAGATTGGACTAAAAAGAATTAGCTGAGATTCCAGGGTTTAGGTTTTGGGTAGCTAGGCAACACTTTTCAATGAAAAGGTTTTTCGCAGATTTCTGCTTAGGGCTACATCAAGAGGAAACAAACCATAGAAACAGAACTTAGAACTACTTCACTGTGTCAAGTTTCAAGAAGCTAGCACAAACCGTGTTTGATATAGAGTTCCAAATACATCTATTTATATAGGAGAAAACACAGATAAACCTAAAAATGCAAATTCTTACTGCAAACGAAAGCTTCAACCTTGAAGAACAAAATTTGGGCAGCCAAGTGGGATTGGTGTACTGATCCTTACCTGAAAGTATCATGATGATTGGATGAAAAAATAGATGCTGAGACTTCAGGGATCTCGTAGGTTTTGGGAAGATTGTCAACCCCTTTCAATTAAAATTTTTTCGCCAGTCTCTGCTTAGGGCTACATCAAGAGGAAACAAACCATAGAGAAAGAACTTAGAACTACTTCATTGTGTCAGGTTTCAAGAAGCTAGCACAAACCAAGTTTGATTTAGAGTTTCAAGTACATCTATCCATATAGGAGAAAACAGAGTGAAACCTAAAAATTCAAACTGTTACAGCAAACGAATGCTTCAACCTAGAAGAACGAAATTTGAGCATCCAAGTGGGATTGGTGTACTGATCATTACTGAAAGAATCATGAAGATGGGATGAAAAAATATATCCTGAGATTTCAGGGTGTAGGTTTTGGGAAGCTTGGAACCACCTTTCAATGGAAATTTTTTTCGCCAGTCTCTGCTTAGGACTACATCAAGAGGAAACAAACCATAGACACAGAACTTAGAACTACTTCATTGTGTCAAGTTTCAAGAAGCTAGCAGAAACCGTGTTTGATTTAGAGTTCCAAATACTTCTGTGTCTATAGGAGAAAACAAAGTGAAACCTAAAAATTCAAACTGTTATGGCAAACGAATGCTTCAACCTAAAGAATGAAATTTGGGCCGCCAAGTGGGATTGGTGTACTGATCATTACCTGAAAATATCATGAACGTGGGACGAAAAAATATATGCTGAGATTTCAGGGTGTAGGTTTTGGGAAGCTTGGCAACCCGTTTCAACGAAAAGTTTTTTGCCAGTCTCTGCTTAGGGCTACATCAAGAGAAAGCAGACCGTAGAGATAGAATTTAGAACTATTTCATTGTGTCAAGTTTCAAGAAGCTAGCAGAAACCGTGTGTGATTTAGAGTTTCCAGTACATCTATCCATATGGGGGAAAACAGAGTGAAACCTAAAAATGCAAACTGTTATTGCAAACGAATGATTCAACCTAGAAGAACGAAATTTGGACAGCCAAGTGCGATTGGTGTACTGATCATTACCTGAAAGGATCATGAAGATTGGACTTAAAAATATATGGTGAGATTTCAGGGGTGTAGGTTTTGGGAAGCTTGGCAAACCCTTTGAATGGAAAGGTTTTTCACCAGTCTCTATTTAGGGCT